>NC_090728.1:80590148-80625148 GCF_036898095.1 Palaemon carinicauda
ATGAATTACTACCAATTGTGTCACGTGGTGGGCCGGGATATCGGGTAAAACTCGCTGGTAAGAGACTGATGTCTCGCCAGGTAAATCCTCGGACAGCTGGGTAGCGTCAGGTTCCGATATCTTTTAAAGGCCTCTCGTGGCATGGTTGGTTTCGACCTGGCCTTTCATTAGAAGGGGCTAGCGTTTGATCCCAAGTATGAGGTAGAAATTTATTTCTATTTGAACACGATGTTGTGTTGATATTTATCCATATTGACTCATTAGGGGTAATTTGAATGAATTACTACCAATTGTGTCACGTGGTGGGCCGGGATATCGGGTAAAACTCGCTGGTAAGAGACTAATGTCTCGCCAGGTAAATCCTCGGACAGCTGGGTAGCGTCAGGTTCCGATATCTTTTAAAGGCCTCTCGTGGCATGGTTGGTTTCGACCTGGCCTTTCATTAGAAGGGGCTAGCGTTCGATCCCAAGTATGAGTAGAAATTTATATATATATATATATACAGTATATATATATATATATATATTATATATGTATATATATATGTATATATATATATATATATTTACATATTTATATATATATATATATATATATACATATATATATACATATATATACATATGTATATACACACACACACACACATATATATATATATATATGGATAAATATCAACACAACATTGTGTTCAAATAGAAATAAGAATATATATATACATATATATATATATATATATATGTACACACACACACACATATATATATATATATATACATACATACATACATACATACATACATACATACATACATATATATATATATGTATATATATACATACATATATATATATATATATATGAAATACCTATACATATTGTGGATAAATACTTATACTTATTGTGGATAAATACCTATATATATTGTGGATAAATACTTATACATATTATGGATAAATACTTATACATATTGGTGATAAATAGTATACTTGTAAATCATCTTCACCATCATCTTCTCCTGCGCCTATTGATGCAATGGGCCTCGGTTAGATTTTGCCAGTCGTCTATATCTTGAGTTTTTAATTCACTGCTCCATTCATCATCTCCCACTTCGCGCTTCATAGTCCTCAAGCATATTCCCCATATATCCAATGCTCTATGCTATTAAGTATGCACTTGCGTGTATTAATTACTTATCTGAATGGCTAATGACTAATATTGGAGATAAGACAGCTGTTTATGGTATATACACGTGTATCTAAATCGTTACGTATACAGTACTTGTGTTTGATAGTCATTTAGGAATGACTTAATACATGTATGACTCTATACATGTGCAACACTCAGCAGCATTTGCCTGGCCCTCCTTGGTCCTAGCTTGGGTGGGGGCTTCGGCACTGATCAAATGTAATATGGTCAGTCTTTAGGGCATTGTCCTGCTTGATAGGGCAATGTCACTGTCCCTTGCCTCTGCCATTCATGTGCGGCCTTTAAACCTTTAAACGTACATACACCTGTTCTGAGTGAAAGGGTTTGTGTATTAGGCAAAAGTCTCCCACCATCACCAATCCGCAGTAGCCAGCTTGGTGGTAAAAACTGTCCAAAGCCCAGGCATGAGTAAAGACGTGTCTGAGGCCTGTGTCCTGCAGTGGCCTAGAAAAGGCTGCATTTGTTGTACAATATACATATTTCGTACGATTGACTTAAATGTAAGTTTTAAGACATTGCATACGTATGTAGGCCTATTTATGTGTATAGTCTTGTATGCATAGGTCCTGCTTTATACAATTTTTCATTTTGCATACTATATAAATGCAGTTTTAATGATTAAACTTGTGGATACATATTCATTCTAAATTTGTAATTCAATGTTGAAATATTTCTGTATTTACACTCCTAAGACTTTAGAAACATTACTTTTTTATCTGCTTTAATAAGCCCCGTCACATTATTGCTTTCATTGGTATACCTGCTTCATAGGTCATAGCCTACCAGTTAACATAATTATTGAAAGAGCTTTGTGAAGCAGTAATTTTGTAGTTTTTAATGTGAATTTGTAATTGTTAATGTGATTTATTTAAGATTTATCATGAGACTAGTTTGGAGATTGCAGTGTCCTGATCATGAGTCTAATTCTCTAATTCTCTCCGTCATAGGAGCCTCTTTAACCCAGAGCCAAGTATGGAGCTTTCAACATGCTAATCATGAGTTTAATTCTCTGTTACAGGAGCCTCTTTAGCCATGTATCAAGCTTGGAGATTTCAATGTCCTAATCATGAGTCTAATTCTCTAATTCTCTAATTCTCTCTGTCACAGGAGCCTCGACTGAAACAGAACCATGTGAGGTGAGGTGCCATGAACGGCAAGTCCAAAGAATGCAGCACTGACAACACGAACAATAATAACAATAATAATAACAGTAGCAACAGCAACAGCGGCAGTAATAGCAATCCGGAGAGCAACAATCCTCAGCGCAGCGACAAAGACAAGACGTCTGGGGAGGCCTCTAGAGTCTAGACAGCCCACATCAGGTCAGTAAGTCTTCCTTCAGTTTTAGCAGGGAAAAAATATTCTTAAAGCCTGGCTGACACTGGCACGCATTTGTCGTGGCAAGGCGTGACACTTTTGTGGCACGCACTGGGAGGTTCCCGCACTGTTCACGACAAGTTCACGCATAATTCACAACGAGTTCACGAGAAGTTCACTACATTGGCACGACGAGTTCACGACACATTCACGCATAGTTTTCGCACTTCCCGCATTGGCATTCATCGTTCACGCCAGTTCACGACTAGGCCACGCCATATAAAAACGGGGCTTCTCCAACCCGAGGACATTCTTGGATTGGCTTCGGAAGAGACAACAATGCTTACTGTCAGAGACACCATTGCAAAGAGGAGAAAATACCTATACCTGGCAGCTGCTGTAGCCTTTGTTGGAGAGCAGCAGAAAAGGCTGGCAGAGGAAAAAGAGAAACAAAAGGCAACCCCACCTCAAAGAAAGATAGGAAGGAAAGAGTTGGTCAGGGAATGGTTAACCAAGCACGACTTTGGACAGTATGACAGTCTATTGACTGAACTCCACAAGGAAGATCAAAGGGGCTACAAAAATTACCTCAGAATCACACCTGACCTGTTTCAAGAGATGGTTGACAAGTTAACCCCGCACCTCCAGAAGCAGTCCACCTTTTTTAGGGAACCGCTTCAAGTTGGACTCAAGCTTGCTGTCACCCTCCGCTTTTTAGCCACTGGAAATTCCTATCAAAGTCTGCAGTACAGCTTCAGGGTTAAAGCAAGTACCATCTGCAAGTTCATACCCGAGGTGTGTAAAGCCGTCATCGCGGTCTACAAGGACGAAGTGCTGCGCTGCCCCCAAAACTGAAGAGGCCTGGAAGGAAGTTGCTGCCAGGTTCAGCTCCAGATGGAATTACCACAACTGTCTGGGGGCTGTGGATGGAAAGCACATCGCCATAAAGAAGCCACGCAATGCTGGCTATTACTACTACAATTACAAGGGCTTCCACAGCATTGTACTGATGGCAGTGGCAGATGCTTCCTACAAGTTCCTCTATGTGGATGTTGGGGCAGAGGGTGGTGCGTCGGATGGAGGAACATGGAGCAACTGTTCTCTGCATGATGCTGTAGAAGACAACAGAGCTGGAGTGCCTCAACCAGAACCACTCCCTAATGATGGCCACCCAGTGCCCTATCACTTCGTAGGGGATGACGCCTTTGCTCTCCGAACCTGGATGATGAAACCATTCTCCCATCGGTCACAAGTCCTACGAGAACGCATATATAGCTACAGGTTGTCTCGTGCTCGACGTGTCGTGGAGAATGCCTTTGGAATTTTATGTCAAAGGTTCCGTTGCTTCTTGACGACGATGCAGCAGAACCCCGACACCATCAACCTGATCACTATGTGTGCCTGTGTCCTGCACAACCTCGTCCTCATCAGATACCCATGCGCTTTGTCAGAAGTGGACTACGAAGATCCGGACACACATGCTCTGATCCCTGGTGGATGGAGGACTGAGCAACACCTGCAGGGGCTGGAGCCTCTACCCGGCCATCATACTCAGAAGGATGCAAAGGATCAGCGAGACTACCTTTCACATTACTACATGTCCCCTGCTGGTGCTGTCCCTTGGCAAGAAAAAATTGTAGTACCTCCATGAGCTGCATAGTTGTTCCATTTTATAAATAAAAGAAACGTATCTTTTTTCGTGTGAATTTTTTGTTGCCCTTTATTTTTTCAAATAAGAAAGCATTTTATTTACATATAAACAGCAGACATCAAATATGTACAAGTATTACATTCCAATTATTTACAAATATTTACAAGTGTCTCATCTCATCTCAGTCAGTGTCCTTGCTGGTATTTTTTTTCCCTTTATTTTTTGGTTTATTTTTCTTTCCTTTTTATTTAGTGTTTTATTTTTTTTTTCCATTTTTTCACTTTATTTAAAGGTTATGCAGAAAAATAATTGTTTTGAAATAAGAAATCATTTTATTTACATTAAAACAGCAAACATCAAAAAATTTTTGGTTGATTTTTCTTTCTTTTTTATTATTTGTTTGTTTCCATTTTCTTTCTCTTGATTTTAAGGTAATAGAGAAAAATAAGTGTGTTGAAATAAGAAATCATTTTATTTACATTAAAACAGCAAACATAAAAATTTTTTTGGTTTATTTTTCTTTCCTTTTTATTTATTTTTTCGTTTCCATTTTCTTTCTCTTTATTTTAAGGTTATAGAAATGTTTTGAAATAAGAAATAATTTTATTTACATTAAAACAGCAAACATCAAAAAATTTTTGGTTTATTTTTCTTTCTTTTTTATTATTTGTTCGTTTCCATTTTCTTTCTCTTGAGTTTAAGGTAATAGAGAAAAATAAGTGTGTTGAAATAAGAAATCATTTTATTTACATTAAACCAGCAAACAAAAATTTTTTTGGTTTATTTTTCTTTCATTTTTATTTATTTTTTCGTTTCCATTTGTTTTCTCTTTATTTTAAAGTTATAGAAATGTTTTGAAATAAGAAATAATTTTATTTACATTAAAACAGCAAACATCAAAAAGTTTTGGGTTTATTTTTCTTTCCTTTTTATTGTTTTTTCGTTTCCATTTTTTTTTTTTTTGTATTTTAAGGTAATAGACAAAAATAAGTGTTTTGAAATAAAAAATATTTTATTTACATTAAAACAGCATATATGTACAAGTATCACAGTCCAATTATTTACAAATATTTACAAGTGTCTCATCAGTCGGTGTCCTTGTCCTTGGTGGTTGTGGTACTGCTGCATGGGGATGCCTGCTGGACTGGTGGGGTGTTGAGTTCCTTGGAGGTGTAGAGGGGTGAGGGTGACATGGCCTCTTCTAGGTTGCTCTCGAGGGTCCCCGGGGTCAGGACAGGGAAGCTGAGTGGTGTCAGAGGGGACTCGAATGTCGATGACAGCGACGACAATGAAGGTGTTGGTGAAGGAGCTTGGACAAGGGTGGGCGAGGATAATGAGGTTGATGGTGAAGGACCCTGGACAGGGGTGGCTGACAGTGCAGTTGGCATCCCTGGTTGCCACTCTGTGTTACGGGGCCAGGAAGACTGGCCTGAGTACTGTGGTGACTGGGGCGGCATCCAGTTATGACTGGCTGGACGATGCTGCTGCTGCTGCTCTGGCTGTGCCTGCGAGGGTGCTGGTTGAGGTGGATGCCAGAACTGCTGCTGCTGAGGGGGCTGCCAAGGTTGCTGCTGCTGTGGGGGCTGCCAAGGTTGCTGTTGCTGTGGGCCTGCCCAGGTCACGACTGGTTGTTGCTGTGGCTGCTGGAAGACCTGACGCCGCTGCCTGTAGCGGTGTACAAGGTTGAGGCACTCAATCTGGAACTCATGCCAGTAGTCCTCTGGGATGGCACGCATGTGGCCTTCCAGCAGGCACGCAAAATCGTGAACAATCTTGTGCTGGCCGCTGAACGAGGTCGCCAAGGATTCTGCTTTCGACATGATCTGAAACATACAAACATTGTAACAATTTAGTACAGCATTTTAATGCAACAGATTGCACATTCTATGTCAAAAACAATGGATGAAACTGGAATACAATCTACATGTAGACATTTGGATTCTCACATTCTTCAATACAGTACTGAAGTCCTTGTCAGACACCCAGGTGTCGCTGGGTGTGGTGTCTAGTGTTGTTGGGATGGACCGCTTCCCCTTGCCCTTGTCCTTCCAGGTGCTGGTAGATGCTTGGCTGTGGGAACCTGTGGACCTCACTTCATCATCGTCTCTGTCGCTGACCGTCACTGCACCTGCTTCTGAGCCAGGAAACTGCTCACTGGAGACTGTCTCTCCCCGGACGATATGTTGTATTGTAGTGGTTTGCGGACTGTGGCCAGAGGTAGCACCCGAACTGCCTAGTGTCCCAATGCCGACCACAACCCGACGTTCACTACACAACAAATATACAACGGTGTAATACCCAAAAAAAACTAAGTAACAGGTCAAGAGAACGGAGTTCTGGGCACCACCCCTTGATTTATACTGGGCAAGGGGACCCAGCTTGAACCTTGTTATTTATCATACCTTTCCTTCTCTTGCCTTTGGCTTGCTGATTATAAGTAAAGGTATAAGAACATTAGGTGAAAGGGAATATTATAATTAATAAAGGAACACACTGTGGGAGGAAAGAATTATGATAAATTTCTGTACTTAAGAGATCTTAAAAAACAGTGGCTAGGGAAGGGGGGCACATTGGTGTAGGAACTGGAATGATATGCTGTATTCATAAAACACAAGAAAAAAAATATTTATTTGGAAAAACAGTTAGGAATAATATATCAAGTAGAATAATCAAAGGGCAAAATTAACATCCCTTTTGCATATTTTACCAGCAAGAGAAAAAATACTAGCTACATGCAAGATATACCACTTCAGTTACAAAACGGAACATTAAAATCCTAACAAAACATGACTGCAGAACCCTCAATGCCCGAATTCTTTACTGAAAACTTCCCCAATGTTAATAATCAATGGCCTTAATATTGACCAGTCATGTTCTGCCGTCAAATCTGCTTTGAAGAACGGCAGCTTAAACTGAAGAATGGCATGCCAATATACAGCTGAGGGACAGTGTCTGTCTTCCCTCATTACTTGCAATCACATCACACAATTCATTCTTACACTAAAGTTTCTGTAAGCTTTCAGAAGTGTTTGCATCACATTGGTGGGAAAGTATGAAAAATATTGCACTTTACTTAATACAACACCTCAATACAGTTTTTTCCTTGATCGCAGGACTCTAACATACCATAATTTAATTCTTGTCCCACATCTCTCTCATATCATGAATATGGAAAACTCAGTCACCATAAACCTTTTTTTTTCAGCAGGAGTCTCAGATCTCCAATCGGCAGGATTCCCTGTCATCCCAATCTCTTTTACAAGTTGGCCCTTATCAGTCTGACGATGAAGGTATTCATGAGTCATTGCAGACCTTCAGTTATAACAGTTAAACAGACCACTACACACTAGTAACAGGCAATACCCTAATTCTCTCACCCTTACACTCCCTACTGAGTGTAGGGGGCTGCTGTCGATACCTCGATTATGTATCTATCAATACCTGGAAATAAGATAATAACAAATACAAGCATTTTTTTTATATAGGCACAGAGGGATATAAATATATATATATATATATATATATATATATATATATATATATATATATATAGTGAACCCTCGTTTATCGCGGTAGATAGGTTCCAGACGCGGCCGCGATAGGTGAAATTCCGCGAAGTAGTGACATCATATTTACCTATTTATTTAACATGTATATTCGGACTTTTAAAACCTTCCCTTGTACGTAGTACTGTTAACAAACCACCCTTTAATGTACAGAACACTTAATGCATGTACTACAGCACCCTAAACTAAAACAGGCACAAATATTAAAGGCGATTTTATATCATGCGTTTCCTAAACACCTAAAAAGCACGATAAAAAATGGCAACCAATGTTTTGTTTACGTTCATCTCTGATCATAATGAAGAAACAAACTCATTTAGTGTACACATATATGTATAGGTTAGTTTTTGCATCGATTATATTGATTATACAGTACTGTATGTTGATTTTTTTATTACCATTGTTTTAGTTTACGTATTTTTCTTAGGACTTCCAAATGAAATGTTTTTCTTTATGACGCCGCCTGAAACGACGGCGTCATAAAGTACTGTACGCTCAGTAAACAACCACGCTCAGAACAAACAAGGCATTTAACGCGCATGATGATAGTGATAAATAATGATACAGTACAGTATTTACAGTAAAAGCATTTACAAAATATGTTACCTTACAAATATAATTTACCGTATCTACTGTATATAAAATCATACAGTACAGTGAACCCTCGTTTATCGCGGTAGATAGGTTCCAGACGCGGGCGCGATAGGTGAAAATCCGCGAAGTAGTGACATCATATTTACCTATTTATTTAACATGTATATTCGGACTTTTAAAACCTTCCCTTGTACGTAGTACTGTTAACAAACTACCCTTTAATGTACAGAACACTTAATGCATGTACTACAGTACCCTAAACTAAAACAGGCACAAATATTAAAGGCGATTTTATATCATGCGTTTCCTAAACACCTAAAAAGCCCGATAAAAAATGGCAACCAATGTTTTGTTTACGTTTATCTCTGATCATAATGAAGAAACAAACTCATTTAGTGTACTGTACACATATATGTATAGGTTAGTTTTTGCATCGATTATATTGATGTATACAGTATGTTGATTTTGTTATTACCAATGTTTTACTTAATTTTCCTTAGGACTTCCAAATGAAATGTTTTTCTTTATGACGCCGCCTGAAACGACGGCGTCATAAAGTACGCTCAGTAAACAACCACGCTCAGAACAAAGAAGGCATTTAACGCGCATGATGAAAGTGATAAATAATGATATTTACAGTACATAAAAGCTTTTAGAAAATATGTTATTACAAATATTATTTACCGTATCTATATAAAATCATACATTACATACTGTACGTAGCAAAGCAGGAAAACAATTTACGAGAGAGAGAGAGAGAGAGAGAGAGAGAGAGAGAGAGAGAGGTAGAGAGAGAGAGAGAGAGAGAGAGATTGTTTTACGTACGTAAATGTAAATTTTAAACAAAAAAAATATGATAGGCTTTAAAAACCTTCCCCTTAACTTAATGCATACAGTACAAAACTATAAAACAGGCACAAATATTAAAATGTTTAAGTAAAAAATAAAGATTGTTATTGTACTCACCACGAAAGAAGTTCAAGAAAAACTTGAATGATGATGGCGATGAATTTGCTGCACAGTAGAAATGATGATGATGAAGCTGATGATGTCTTCTACTGTGCAGCCAATAATAGTATTTTACGTCTCTTCAGACGGAGGTGTCTTTTCCTGGGACACCTCTTCAACTTCTTCCTGAGACACTTCTTCAATTTCTTCTGAGGGCATTGTGATCGGAAGTTGCTCCCGCTGCTTCTTTTTTCGCAAGAGCATCCTGTAGGGAGCCATGTGTTCATCGATCTTGGTGCAGAATTGTACAGAACGAACCATATCCTCGTCCCACTCTTGCGACATTTCTTTCACCTCATTCGCAAGCTTGCAGAGCTTGGCAAGCCGTTCTAATGTTAAGACCGTTTCTTCGACATTTTCTTGGATCTCTTCCTGTGTTTCACTGTCTTCACTGCCCGATTTCGTCAGGTCTTCGAGGTCTGCGGCCGCGTAACTTCTACTGTCTTTTAACATAGTATCGAGAAGCGTCACCTTCTCAGCAATCGTCATCATCTTTCGGTGCTGTTTAGGCTCACTACCAGCCTTAGTAGAAGCAGAAGGCTTGGGAGGCATTGTACAGTAGGGTTTAACAGAAAGTTCAACAAAAAGTTCAACTTAAAACAGTCACGCACAGCACAGATTAAAGTTCACAATTAACGTCAACACAGCGATACAGCGGGAGACAAAGTGACCGCGGAAAGAGATGCTGCGGGTTGGAGAAGCGGTCAAAACACCAATCAGAGGCTAGATTACAAAACTTGAGTTCTGATTCGTCATCTATCAGCGCTTGAACCAATCACAACCCGTCTTACAGTACTATGATGCGTTGGTTACCTACTCATAGAAGATGCCCCGCGCATACTGAACGTACGTAGATTAAGTACAAGACCGTAATAATAATAAATAATGATAATAATACTGTACAGTAATAATAATAATAATAATGATAATAATAATAACAATAATAATTTTATTAACCCTGGATAGGTACGCTCCTCGGACACCCCTTTAAGGGTATACTCGGACGCGAACGACCCCGACGCCAAAAAAAATTCTTGAAAAATCAGTTTTTGCAGTAACCTCCTTTTTTCTTTTGCCAAAAAAAACTTCAATGAATGCTTAAAACAACTGTAAAGATAAATACTACTCATCTGCAGAAAAACTATTTATTATAAATATTTTAAAAAATTAAGTAGAAAAAAAAAAGACCTGACATAAAAATTCATAAAAAAAAAGTTTATACATATATACACAAATCCTTTTAGGAATTGATTCTTGAATGTTTAGGACACATCTTGATGTATTTTGGATGAAGTCAGACCCATGGAGGTGAAGATCTGAAATGAGAAAAAAAGGGTAACTTTTTTTGGCCAAAAAAATTTGTCCAAATTTCATGAATTTTTTTGGGTACCCAAATGAAATAGGAAGTGGCTAATGTTTTTAGGGAATAAACATATGTTATCCTAAAATAGAAATATGTAAAAAAATCTTCATTATTTTGTAAATTACATTTATATCAGGGGCCATATCTAAAGGTAATTTTTTGAGTACTTAGAAATTTCGTAAAAAAATACATATATTTAATATATAATATGATATTTATGCAGGTAAAAATATACCAAAATATCACAAATTCTATAGGGAACAAGAATATATATAGATAGGGCAGCTTACGCTTCGGATATGTCCACAAAATGGCCGCCAACCACACTGACTCAGACTCCCTAATCTGCCACTTGAAATGTAGAAAGGGTATGTCAATTTCAAGGTGTTATTTACTAATCCAATTATTATTGGATATGCATAAAAATTGTATGGTGGGTTGCTGGATAATTGTCGATTATTTTACGACTATAAAATTAAAATTCTGACCCAAAAAATTTTTTTTGAAGGGAAACAAAATCGAAAAAAAAAAATGTAAAACAATATAATATTTTAGCTAAAAAAATTTGATGATATTCAATCAAAAAAAAAGTAAACAAAATTTTCCGACAAATAAACATCTAGAGGAATCATTACTCTGTGATAGTTCCTTAGTACGTAGTAATTTTGAAAGAATTGGGAAAAAACGAAAAAATGGCAATCACCGGAAAATCGAACACATACCTATATATACGCCATATCTGGCTAAAAAAAAGATAGGCATGGGTAGCCAGATCATCTAGAAACACTTTCCAACACTATAAAAATATAAGTTTTGCGACACTACTTGCCAATTCCTTACGGTAACATGACTAAGCAAAAAAATGCAAAACAAATAAAAAGGGGCACTCGCGGAAAAATGGCTAACATTCAAATATACGGCATTTCAGAAAAAAAAAAATTCAGCCACGTGCTAGGCAAACCATCAAGGCACATTTTCCGACAAATAAACATCTAAATGAATAATTACTCTGTGATAGTTCCTTAGTACGTAGTAATTTTGAAAGAAATGGGAAAAAACGAAAAAATGGCAATCACAGGAAAATCGAACACATACCTATATATACGCCATATCTGGCTATAAAAAGAAGATAGGCATGGGTAGCCAGATCATCTAGAAACACTTTCCAACACTATAAAATTATAAGTTTTGCGACACTACTTGCCAATTCCTTACGGTAACATGACTAAGCAAAAAAATGCAAAACAAATAAAAAGGGGCACTCGTGGAAAAATGGCCATTCTAATATACGGCATTTCAGAAAAAAAAAATTTCAGCCACGTGCTAGGCAAACCATCAAGGCACATTTTCCGACAAATAAACATATAAATGAAATATTACTCTGTGATAGTTCCTTAGTACGTAGTAATTTTGAAAGAAATGGGAAAAAACGAAAAAATGGCAATCACAGGAAAATCGAACACATACTTATATATACGCCATATCTGGCTAAAAAAAAAATAGGCATGGGTAGCCAGATCATCTAGAAACACTTTCCAACACTATAAAAATATAAGTTTTGCGACACTACTTGCCAATTCCTTACGGTAACATGACTAAGCAAAAAAATGCAAAACAAATAAAAAGGGGCACTTGCGGAAAAATGCCCAACATTCTAATATACGGCATCTCAGATAAAAAAAAAAGACATGCACGTGTTAGCCCAACCATCAAGGCACACTTTCTAACACATAAACATGAAAAAAAAATCAATAATATACGGCAATTCCTTACTACGTAGTAAATTTTTACAAATATTGAAAAAAAACAGAAATTGGCAACCGCAGTTAAATACCCAATATACCAATAACTACGTCGTATCTGACAAAAACAAAATCACGCATGGGTAGCCAGATCATCTACACACACTTTCCAACACTAAAAAAGCAAAAGTTTTACGATACTATTTCGCAATATCTTACGGAAAAATGACTTGGCAAAAAAATGAAAAAAAAATGAAAAAGGGACACTCGCGGTAAAATGCCCGACATTCTAATATACGGCATCTCAGATAAAAAAAAAAGACATGCACGTGTTAGCCCAACCATCAAGGCACACTTTCTAACACATAAACATGAAAAAAAAATGAATAATATACGGCAATTCCTTACTACGTAGTAATTTTTACAAATATTGAAAAAAAACAGAAATTGGTAACCGCAGTTAAATACCCAATATACCAATAACTACGTCGTATCTGACAAAAACAAAGTCATGCATGGGTAGCCAGATCATCTAGACACACTTTCCAACACTAAACAAGCAAAAGTTTTACGACCCTATTTGGCAATATCTTACGGAAAAATGACTTGGCAAAAAAATGAAAAAAAATGAAAAAGGGGCACTCGCGGTAAAATGGTCCTCGTGGTGATGAACGACATTTTAACTAAAAAAAAAATCATGCACATGGTAGCCAAACAATCCACCAAGACTTTCCACAACTGATAACCTATACAAGTTGCACCATTCTACGACAATTTCATAATACGTAATAACTTTGATAATTATGCAAACTACCTTAGAAGGGTAAACTCGGTCGCGCTCGACCCCGACGCGTCTCAGAAATCGGGGAAGGAGTACAGCTACAGCAATGCACATCTGGACACTACTAGAGCGTGTAGGGGAGACACCTCCTGCAGGTCGATCACCCACAAATTCAGTCACGGGGGTGAGTCACGTGAGAAAAACCTGTTTTTTTTTGACGCTCGGGGTCGCAAACGACCCATCGTACCTATCCAGGGTTAACAACAACAACAATAATAATAATAATAACAATAATAATAATACAGCTTTACGTACGCTATTTTACGCCTCTCTCTCTCTCTCTCTCTCTCTCTCTCTCTCTCTCTCTCTCTCTCTCTCTCTCTCTCTCTCTCTCGTACGCTTATTCGAAATGTGATTTTTGCAACAAAGAATATTATTGGATGCAGTACTACGTACGTATACATACAAAAGATTCATGGAAAAGAAGCATATCCATTACAGTACACACCATTCTAATATGGTATGACTGCATCTGATTTGCGTTTCATGTTCGATTTAATTTTACTACGTACTGTATACAGTACTGAATTATCGTATGATCACGTTCTCTTTTCGTGTTTTATTTCTTTCTGTGCTTAATTATATGTCATATGTAATGCAATGAACAATCAGTAAGAGCAGATATTACTAATTACAGTATTAATGGAATTACAGGTAACGAAATATCGTATTTGGGGTCTTCAGATATTGCGGTATTTTCGAAATTTCCGGAAAATCCGCGATATGTATATATATATGGGTTATGGAAAAACCCCGCGAAGTGGTGAATCCGCGATTGTCGAACCGCGAAGTAGCGAGGGTTCACTGTACTGTACAGCACATACAGTATTGTACGTAGCAAAGCAGGAAAACTATTTACGAGAGAGAGAGAGAGAGAGAGAGAGAGAGAGAGAGAGAGAGATTGTTTTACGTACGTACAGTAAATGTAAATTTTAAACATAAAAAATCAATTTACGAGAGAGAGAGAGAGAGAGAGAGAGAGAGAGAGATTGTTTTACGTACGTAAATGTAAATTTTAAACAAAAAATATATGATAGGTTACAACATGTAGACTTTTAAAACCTTCCCTTTAACTTAATGCATACAGTACGTACAGTACTAAACTATAAAACAGGCACAAATACAGTTTTAGAATGTAAGAATATTAAAGTAAAAAATAAAGATTGTTACTGTACTCACCACGAAAGAAGTTGAAGAAAAACTTGAATGATGATGGCGATGAATTTGCTGCACAGTAGAAATGATGATGATGAAGCTGATGATGTGTTCTACTGTGCAGCCAGGTAGTATTTTACGTCTCTTCAGACGGAGGTGTCTTTTCCTGGGACACCTCTTCAACTTCTTCCTGGGAAACTTCTTCAATTTCTTCCGAAGGCGTACTAGCAGGAGGAACTGGCTCTTTTTTGCGAGGCTGGAAGAACATTGTGATCGGAAGTTGTTGCCGCTGCTTCTTTTTTCGATCCAAGAGCATTTTGTAGGGAGTCATGTCTTCATCGATCTTGTTGCAGAATTGCATCGAGCGAACCATATCCTCGTCCCACTCTTGCAACATTTCTTTCAACTCCTTCGCATGGTTGCAGGCCTTGGCAAGCCGTTCTAATGTTAAGCCCGTTTCTTCGACATTTTCTTGGGTCTCTTCCTGGGTTTCACTCTCTTCTTCGCTTGCCGATTTCGTCAGGTCTTCGAGGTCTGCGTCAGTTAGGGGCTGGGAATGGCAGTCCAACAACTCGTCGACGTCTTCAGTCGTCATGTCGCCAAACCCGTCACCTCCAATTATGGCAGCCAACTGCACAGATTTGCGTATTGCAGAGTGTTGGATTTCCGACGGAGTAAATCCCTTGTCGTCGTAAACAATCTCGGGCCACAACTTCTTCCAGCTCGCATTCACGGTTGCAGGTTTCATCTCTTGAAGTGCCTTCTGAATATTCTGCAGGCACGTGGCTATGGTGTACTGCCGCCAGTACGCCTTCAAGTTAAAATCTTCATCCTCATCATCTTGGGCAGCATCCACACACGCAACGAGGTCCGCCAAGGTGTTCTTCGTGTAGAGGGCCTTGAACGCCCTGATAACCCCCTGGTCCATCGGTTGAATTAATGACGTGGTGTTGGGTGGCAGGAACTCAACCTGAATGCCCTCATGCGACAGGTCAGTTGCGTGTCCACCAGCGTTATCCATAAGGAGAAGGATCTTGAATGGCAAGCCCTTCTCTACGAGATATTTGCTGACTTGCGGGATAAAACACTGATGGAACCAGTTGGAGGTCAGCATCTTCGTAATCCATGCTTTTTGATTATGCATCCAGTACACGGGAAGGAGATTCTTATTTTTATTTTTCAAAGCGCGAGGATTTTTCGACTTATAAATAAGCCCCGGCTTTAGCAAAAATCCAGCAGCATTGCCACACATCACGAGGGTAACGCGATCCTTGAATGCTTTAAAGCCAGAGGCTTTGGCTTCCTCTTTGAACAGGAAAGTTCGCGACGGCATTCTCTTCCAAAACAAGCCGGTCTCATCCATATTAAAGACTTGTTCCGGCTTGTATCCACCTTCGGCGATAATATTCTTGAACGTCTGGTTCACGTAAGTTTCAGCAGCGGCAGTGTCAGCGGAAGCAGCCTCCCCATGCAGGGAAACGCTTTTCAGGGCGAAGCGTTTCTGAAACTTCGCGAACCATCCTTTGCTGGCGGAAAAACGTTTCTGAGGCTGGGAATCAGTGGATGTCCCTGGTTGAGGATCATCTGCATCATCATCATCTTCAGCATGGTTGCCGTCGTCGTCTTCAGGTTCCTTTGCAGCAAAATTCTCATATAAGCTCAAAGCCTTTGTTTGGATGGTGTTCGTATCCAAGGCTATGTTCTTCTTCCGGCAGTCGGCAATCCACACAGCTAAAGCACCTTCCATGCGTACGATCGTTTTATTACGCGTTGTAACGACTCGCTTCGCTGATCTGCTAAAGGTGATTGCAGCCGTCTTTCTAATGTTCGCCTCGTCCTTCTTGATATAGCGAACAGTAGATTCGTTGATGCCAAAATGGCGCCCAGCGGACGCGTAACTTCTACCATCTTTTAACATATCGAGAAGCGTAACCTTCTCAGCTATCGTCATCATCCTTCGGTGGCGTTTAGGCTCACTACCAGCCTTAAGAGAAGCAGAACGCTTGGGAGCCATTACAGTAGGATTTGACAAAAAGTTCAACTTAAAAAAGTCGCACACAGCACAGATTCACAAACTTAAGAACGTCTACTCTGCGATACGCGGGAACAGAGAGTGGACGATCCGGGCCCGCGAGAACCTTAGATGCTGCGGGTTGGAGATGATGGCAAAACACCAATCACAGGCTAGATAACAAAACTTGAGTTCTGATTCGTCATCTATCAGCGCTTGAACCAATCACAACCCGTCTTACAGTATATGATGCGTAGGTTACCAACTCATAGAAGATGCCCCGCGCATACCGAACGTACATAGATTAATAATAATAATAATAAATAATGATAATAATACAGTACAGTACTGTAATAATAATAATAATAATGATAATAATAATAACAATCATAATTTTATTAACAACAACAACAATAATAATAACAATATTTAATAGCTTTACGTATGCTACAGTGTTTTATTCTTTTGTAGGATGTGTGTGTGTGTCTCTCTCTCTCTCTCTCTCTCTCGTACGCTTATTCGAAATGTGATTTTTGCAACAAAGAATATTATTGGATGCAGTACTGTACTACGTACGTATACATACAAAAGATTCATGGAAAAGAAGCACATCCATTACATTTGTAGTACTGTACGTACAGTAGTAGTCAACAGCAGCCTTACACCATTCTAATATGGTATGACTGCATCTGATTTGCGTTTCATGTTCGATTTAATTTTACTACGTACTGTATACAGTACTGTATTATCGTATGATCACATTCTCTTTTCGTGTTTTATTTCTTTCTGTGCTGAATTATATATCATATGTAATGTAATGAACAATCAGTAAGAGCAGATATTACTAATTACAGTATTAATGGAATTACAGGTAACAAAATATCGTATTTGGTTGTCTTCAGATTTCGCGGTATTTTCGAATTTTCCGGAAAATCCGCGATATGTATATATATATGGGTTATGGAAAAAACCCGCGAAGTGGTGAATCCGCGATTGTCGAACCGCGAAGTAGCGAGGGTTCACTGTATATATATATATATATATATATATATATATATATATATATATATATATATATATATATATATATATATATATATATATATATATATATATATATATACAGGTATAAAAAAATGACTTTCATACAATACAAATCCACTAAGCTTTCATAGATACAAACATATTTTATTCCAGTATGAGGAAAGCCCACGTTTCCATGATGTGCTCCTCACGGCCACTCCTTTGGGCCTGGCCAGCTCCACTCTTCTTCTCCTTCTTCATAATCTTCCCCACCCTGGTCATCAAGTTCTCGTAATGCTTCCTGCATTGGGCACCAGTGGCAGGAGCATCCAGCTGCTTTCCAAGTTCGTCCCACCGGCTGTTCTTGGCTACTGCGTTGATCCACTCTTTGTGCTTCTTGTCAAACAGCATGGGGTTCTCCTTCACAAGGTCGGCCAACACAGTCTCCGCCTCTTCTGTCCAGCGGTAGTCAGGGATTTCTTTCTTCGACATCCGAACCCGCTTCTTCTGCTTCATTTCATCCTCACTGGATGCCTGACTCTGGCTTGTATCCTGCTGTGTCTCCGGGATCACGAAATTGAGACTTGATATTGATGAGTGAGGAGAATTATCTCGATCAGCGGTCTCTGCCTCTACCATGTTGACTTCTATTCTTCTCCCCCTTCCTTTTGTCAGTCTACTTCTTGGCATGTTGTCTCTTCGCTGGCGAGCTGTGGAATGGCGAGCAGTGTCCTCGAAGCTCTATATATACACCCCAAATCCCACCCGAGCGCCACTGTGGCGGAGTAGGCGTGAACTAGCATGAACTCGTCGGGATCTGGCATGAACTAGTCGTGAACCGGCGTGAACTGGTCGTGAACCGGCGGGAAGTGGTCTGGAACTGGCGTGAACTTGTCGTGAACAGTGCGGGACGATGCGGGAGGATGTGTGCCAGTGCGTGAACTGGTCGTGCCATCAATGCGTGACCATGTCAGTGGGAAGGCACAGCCACGCTGCGACGTGCTCATATTCGTGAACATGTCGTGAACTGGCGTGAACGATGCGTGAACTGGAGTGAACGTCTCATGAACTGTGCGTGGCAGTCGTGGCATGGCACGCACTGGCACGCATCCTCCCGCATCGTCCCGCACTGTTCACGATGCGTTCACGAGCAGTTCGCGTATCGTTCACGACAATTTTGTCGTGACACAAATTTTGGACATTTCAAAATTCTCGCCACGACTGTCACGACAAGTTCACGATATGTTCACTCCAGTTCACGCATCGTTTATGCTAGTTCACGACAAAAGTCGTGACAATGCGTGCCACAAATTCGTGCCAGTGTCAGGGTCCCTTAAGTCTCAGGTGTTTAGTCACAGGTACATTGTTATACTGTATATGGAGTCCATGTCTCTCGCCAGTAGTCTATAGTCCATCTACGTTGTTATATATAGAGTCCATTAGCCCCAGGGATAATAATGTTTACTTGATATGTAGTCCTAGGTACAGTGTTGGTCTGTATTTCAGAGTTACAGGACCTGTTGATTTATCGTCCATTTCAAGAACAGTATTGATGTGTAGTCTATAGTCCCATGAAGTGTTGATAGATAGTCTAGAGTTCAATGAACAGTATTGATATGTAGTCTATAGTCCCATGAAGAGTATTGATATGTAGTCTAGAGTTCAATGAACAGTTGATGTGTAGTCCATCGTCTCAGGTACAGTATTAATTTGTAATCTGTAGTCGCATGATATAAGTTGTTAGTATAGTTACCCTTCTGTAGTACTATGAACTGTTATTTTGTATGAATGTCACAGCACTCTGTGGTCATTTCTGACAAGTTTTCTATATATGTAAAGATTGAGTTAATGAATCCAAAAGTTTTTGTGTATATGAAGAAAATGATCTTTTAGTCGGAAAGTTCACATAATTAGTGCTAGTGGCGGTTGTATTAATTAGGCCTACGTTATTCTTTGGCAATTCTGTTTTTGAATAGTCTTTATATACAGTCGTATTTTTCTGTACCATTCAGAACCGTTTGTGATTTTGATGAAACTTGCAGGAAAATTTATGAAATGGTTATTTATATGAAATGGTTATTTATTCAACAATGAAACACTGGAAAGTGCTAGTATTGACTTATCGTACTAGTTATAAAATACAATAGCTTCTCTCTCTCTCTCTCTCTCTCTCTCTCTCTCTCTCTCTCTCTCTCTCTCTCTCTGTAAAGATCAAAATACCTTTTATACTGTATATATATATATATATATATATATATATATATATATATATATATATATACAGTATATATATATATATATATATATATATATATATATATATATATATATATATATATATATACATATATATATATACATATATATATATATATATATATATATATATATATATATATGTATATATATATTTATATATATATATATATATATATATATATATTTATATATATATATATATATATATATATATATATATATGCATATATATATATATATATATATATATATATATATATACATATATATATATATATATATATATATATATATACATATATATATATATATATATATATATTTATATATATATACATTATATATATATACATATACATATATATATATACACATATATATATATATATATATATATATATATATATATATATATATACACACATATATATACATATATATATATATATATATATATATATATATATATATATATATATATATATACAGTATACTGTATATATATATTTACTGTATATAATTTACTCTCTAGATCAATACAAAGTTTGATCTCGTAATGAGAAATTTTCCCTTAAGCCTCTTCAAGAATTGGCTAATGAGATTGGGTACCTACAATACGCCAGTCATTATTTACCAGTTAATAATGATGTTGCATTTTTTTATAACCGAAATTTTCAATAACATCACATCTTTCTTAATTTTGAACTAAACCAAGTACCTTACGTTTGTGGTCTTCTATAAGGTTATAGGTGATACCTTAATGTGGTGAAAGGGTTTTGAGTATTGCCAACATCAAGAAAGCTGTTTTAGTCAGGGCTACTTATACTAGGTTGGTTTGCTGTGAACGATCAGACATAAATCTCCTACCATCACCAATCCGCAGTGATGAATACTGGCCAAACCCCAGGCATAAATAAGGACATATTATTATTATTATTATTATTATTATTATTATTATTATTAACCCCGCCAAAAGTGTTATATTTTAGAGTCGGTTAATTTATTTGCCTGTCTGTTTGTGGAGAGGATTACGTCAAAACTACACAGACAGATCTTACGTCATGGCGACCCCATTAAATTTTGGAAGATTATCTGGATCCGGATTCTAGATCCGGATTTGTATTTTTCGCCATTTTGAAAATAACCTTAAAACAAATTGAAAGATTTTTACGAAATTTTCACCACCGATAGATGTTAGGCCATGGACGACTCCATTAACTTTTGAAGATGATCCAGATTCTAGATCCGGATTTGCATATTCCACAATTCTAACGATTACGTCAAAACAAATTGATACATTGGATTTTTACCAAATTTAAATAATGGATAGATATTATGCATCGGAATAAACCATGAAATTTTGGAGGTGATACGAATCACTATCACGTCATCGAGTCATCAGCTCCCATTGTCTGGCCCTCCCTGGTCCTAGCTTGATGCAGAGCGGTCTTAGGCAGTGATCATATGTATATAGTATATAGTCAGTCTCTAGGGCATTGTTAATTTTACTTGCAAATGCCATTCATGAGCAACCTTCAAACCTGTCCACTGTGATATCTAGGTTGAGGGAAATGTGAACTTGCAATAAGATTAAACTTGATTGCAGCAAGTGTTGTTTTGGAAATCTTTAAGGTTCTTTGACAAAATCCAATGTTTTGAAAGTGTTGTTTTAGATAAGTCCTCCAATTTTATGTAAGCTTTGAGTGTTGGATTTTGTAAGGTACCACATATAGATCGAGTCAACTAGCGGAGTTGAAAAGGGCAAAGTTCACCCGCTGGAGTATAGGATATGTGCCTCTGATGGAGTAAATTAAGACACTATTGCATTAATTTGGAGTAGAGTTTCTAAGGTCGTTTCTTAACAAGTAGAAATATATTACTGAAGGAAAAAAGATAGAGTTAATGTCATATTAAGTTGAATGAAGTGTTATTTTGTTAAAATCAATCACTACAGGATTGTTCTTTAGACTGATGTTGCAATAATGAGTGATTATGATCTTGACTGAACATAAAACAAGGTAGTTTTGCAAATTAATTCAAATATTCCATTAATAATCTATTTGAAAGTAACGGGAAAGCTATTTGTTATAGAAAACGGAAAATTTAAAGAAAACAGGTGATTTTCAAGAAATGCAAAGGAATACTTTTATTAAGATGAAATCAAGACTTGAGAAACTGAAAAGACTTAAGACATTGATAATGTAATAAAAGAGCATAAACACATGATTATCAAAAGTGAAAAACAGACGAATAACGAAAAGGATGATAGTTGGCGGATAAGAGAACAGAAATAGAGTTTTCTGACACCGAAAAGAAATATAATATAAAAAGGGGCGAATGAAAAGGAAATGGAGAAAAGATGATGGTGACGCCACGTAGAAGAGAAAGAAAATAAAGGAATGGATATTTCTACGGCGAACTTTTGGAAGGGAGAATGTGAAAAGTAATAAAGGACAGAAGGGGAAAATAGAAAAAAATAATTGAAGATAGGAAGAAGGAGAAAGGGGAAGAACAGGGAAGGGAAGGCATCATTTTTTTACCTTGGTTTTCAGAATGGAAAGTTTTAAAAGGGAAGAAGGTTTTAGAGAGAGAGAGAGAGAGAGAGATTTTAGTGCCATATGTACGTTTCGCATGGTTCACTGTGAGCATTACTATGTGAATCTTACAGGATCCAGTTTGCAACCAATGTCGTTTGCTACAAGCAGGGACGATCTACAAGCAAGAAGTTAGTCCTGTTTGTATACAACGTTGCTCGCTGCAAGCAGAGAAGAACAACAAGCGAGGAAGTTAGTCCTGCTTGTAACCAACGTTGCTCGCTGCAAGCAGGGACGATCTAGAAGCGAGGAGAGTTAGTCCTGCTTGTAACCAAGGTTGCTCGCTGCAAGCAGGGATGATCTAGAAACGAGGAAAGTTAGTCCTGCTTGTAACCAATGTTGCTCGCTGGAAGCAGGGACTATCTAGAAGCGAGGGAAGTTAGTCCTGCTTGTAACCTACGTTGCTCGCTGTAAGCAGGGACAATCCAGAAGCGAGGAAAGTTAGTTCTGCTTGTAACCAACATTACTCGCTGCAAGCAGGGACGATCTAGAAGCGAGGAAATTTAGTCCTGCTTGTAACCAACATTGCTCGCTGTAAGCAGGGACAATCCAGAAGCGAGGAAAGTTAGTCCTGCTTGTAACCTACGTTGCTCGCTGCAAGCAGGAACGATCTAGAAGCGAGGGAAGTTAGTCCTGCTTGTAACCAATGTTGCTCGCTGGAAGCAGGGACGATCTAGAAGCGAGGGAAGTTAGTCCTGCTTGTAACCAACGTTGCTCGCTGCAAGCAGGGACAATCCAGAAGCGAGGAAAGTTAGTCCTGCTTGCAACCTACTTCGCTCGCTGCAAGCAGGGACGATCTAGAACCGAGGAAAGTTACAGTAGTCCTGCTTGTAACCTACGTTACTCGCTGCAAGCAGGGACGATCTAGAAGCGAGGGAAGTTAGTCCTGCTTGTAACTAACATTGCTCGCTGCAAGCAGGGACGATCTAGAAGCGAGGGAATTTAGTCCTGCTTGTAACCAACGTTGCTCGCTGCAAGCAGGGGCGATCTAGAAGCGAGGAAAGTTAGTCCTGCTTGTAACCAAGGTTGCTCGCTGCAAGCAGGGACGATCTAGAAGCGAGGAAAGTTAGTCCTGCTTGTAACCAAGGTTGCTCGCTGCAAGCAGGGACGATCTAGAAGCGAGGGAAGTTAGTCCTGCTTGTAACCTACGTTGCTCGCTGCAAGCAGGGACGATCTAGAAGCGAGGGAATTTAGTCCTGCTTGTAACCTACATTGCTCGCTGGAAGCAGGGACGATCTAGAAGCGAGGGAAGTTAGTCCTGCTTGTAACCAACGTTACTCGCTGCAAGCAGGGACGATCTAGAAGCGAGGAAAGGTAGTCCTGCTTGTAACCAACGTTACTTGTTGCAAGCAGGGACGATCTAGAAGCGAGGGAATTTAGTCCTGCTTGTAACCTACATTGCTCGCTGGAAGCAGGGACGATCTAGAAGCGAGGGAAGTTAGTCCTGCTTGTAACCTACGTTGCTCGCTGCAAGCAGGGACGATCTAGAAGCGAGGGAATTTAGTCCTGCTTGTAACCTACATTGCTCGCTGGAAGCAGGGACGATCTAGAAGCGAGGGAAGTTAGTCCTGCTTGTAACCAACGTTACTCGCTGCAAGCAGGGACGATCTAGAAGCAAGGAAAGTTAGTCCTGCTTGTAACCAACGTTGCTCGCGGCAAGCAGGGACGATCTAGAACCGAGGAAAATTACTGTATTTCTGCTTGTAACATACGTTGCTCGCTGAAAGCAGGGACGATCTAGAAGCGAGGAAAGTTAGTCCTGCTTGTAACCAACGTTGCTCGCTGCAAGCAGGGACGATCTAGAATTGAGGAAAGTTACTCCTGCTTGTAATCAACCTTGCTCGCTGCAAGCGGGGACGGACGATCTAGAAGCGAGAAAAGTTAGTCCAGCTTGTAACCAATGTTGCCCGCTGCAAGCGGGGACGATCCAGAAGTGAGGAAAGTTATTTCTGCTTGTAATCAACGTTGCTCACTGCAAGCAGGGACGATTTAGAAGAGAGGAAAGTTAATCCTTTTTGTAACCAACGTTGCTCACTGCAAGCAGGGACGATTTAGAAGAGAGGAAAGTTAATCCTTTTTGTAATCAACGTTGCTCACTGCAAGCAGGGACGATCTAGAAGAGAGGAAAGTTAATCCTTTTTGTAACCAACATTGCTCGCTGCAAGCATGGACAATCTAGAAGCAAGGAAAGTTACTCCTGTTTATAAACAACGTTGCTCGCTACAAGCAGGGACAATCTAGAAGCAAGGAAAGTTAGTCCTGCTTGTATCCAACGTTGTTCGCTGCAAGTTCGGACGATCTTGAAGAGAGGAAAGGTATTCCTGCTTGTAACCAATGTTGCTCGCTGCAAGCAGGGATGATCTAGAAGCGAGGGAAGTTAGTCCTGCTTGTAACGTACGTTTGTCGCTGCAAGCAGGGATGATCTACAAGCACGGAAGGGACTCCTGCTTATAACCAGCAGTGCTTGCTGAAAGCAGGGACGATCTAAAAGCTTAGAAAGTGAGTCCTGCTGGTAACTAACTTTGCTTTTTGCAAGCAAAGTCCAGATCTACAACGAGGAAAGGGAGTCCTGTTTGTAACCAATGGTGCTTGCTTTAACCATGGATGATCTCCAAGCAAGGAAAGAGAGTCCTGCTTGTAACCAACATTGCTTGATACAAGCAGGGAAAATCTACATGAGAGGAAGGGATTCTTTTTGTAACCAATGTTGCTATCTGTAAGCAGGGTCGATCTACAAGCAAGGAATGGGAGATTGATCCATCTTTCCGCCCTACCTACTGTATATATCCTGAAACTGGAATGAGAAATCTTTCAGACAGGAATCGGAAAAAGAGACATGTATTTTTCAAAGGAATGAAGAAGGGTTGTTTGAAGAAGAGAAGTGGAACTCGAATAGCGAGTAGAAGAGGAAACTAAAAATTAAAGTAAAAGAAGGAAGGGAAACATTAGAAGGGAATCGAGAATAAATGCAGGGGGAAGGAAGGAGAAAGTAGGAGGATGAATAAAGACCTCGGGGGAAGATAGAAAGACAGGGCTGTCTTTAAGGTTAGTCTTCAAAGTCTTTACATGAATACAGTTAGGTATCTAAGGGCAGCGGGATAAAGATTCCGACGTCTGGGTCTTTATATGGTATTTCCGTATGTATTATTTCTTGGAATCAGCGAAAAGGAGCAATGTCTGCTTATTGTCTTTAAGAATAGGAGTTTTACCTAGACTGTATGGGTAACACCATTGATTCTAGGAATAAGATCATTGCCTTGACTTGGGCATAAGAGCATTACCGTGACTGAATAAGGGCACTACCTTAACTCTAGGAATAACAGCATTTACAACCTTGACTTTAGGAATAAGAGCATTGATCATGGGAATAAGGCCATCACCTTGACTCTAGGAATAAGAGAATTACCTTGACTCTAGGAATAAGAGAATTACCTTGACTCTAGGAATAAGAGAATTACCTTGACTCTATCAATAAGAGAATTACCTTGACTATCAATAAGATAATTACCTTGACTCTAGGAATAAAATCTACAACTAAGTCAATTTCAATTGCCAGATCGTGCCACTAAGAGTCTATCACCAACTCTGGTATGAGATTGAAACTATACTCAGTTTTTTTATATGAGGCACCTTTGCCCCGGCTCGCACGGGTGCCCTTTTAGCTCGAAAAAGGTCTCCTGCTAGCTGATTGGCTAGAATTATCTTGTTCAACCAATCAGCGAATAGTAAACTTATTTAGAGAAGGTTTCTTCTACATCTTTGGAAGTGGACTCTTCTGCTTTTTTTTTTTAATTTTCATTTGTATAAATTAACTGCACAACAAATGTAGCCGTTTCTAGTCCACTGCAGGACAAAAGTGTCAGACATGTCTGGGGGTTTTGGGCTCAAGCCATGTCGTGCTGATGGAAGTTCCTTCATTAGTAGCTTCCTAGGTTATATGTGACTACAGTGATATCTCCCAGAGAATTTACCGAAGGTATCCAGAAATCTAAATCCTGGAGCGAATATCCCTTAAAATTTTAAAAAGGGATATCGCGTAAGGACGTATTGGCACGCCTCATAGCAATCTGCACCCCAGACAGTGTTTTACGCTTCGAGGAGATGTGGCAAAAAATAAAAAGGGGGGCCCTCCAAAGGCCATCCCCGTTCCCGTACTACTATTGGGAGTACAACAGCGCCATTCCCACGATAGTGGCCATTCCTTTTATTGTAGCGATTTCGCTCGGTGGTATTTTCCTGTGATCTAATTTTTCGATCGTTTAAAAGGATTAATTATGCTTTCTTCATCTTCTTCCGCCTTTGGAAAGTTGAGTATCGGGTCTTTACTTTGAATATATTTTAGCTCCTGTTTCACAATGAAATTAAGTATTTATTGTGCCTAAGAGCTAGGCCAGCTCTGGAGGCGCCGTGGGCGCCGTCGTTTGTTAGGCATGCGTTATTTAGATAGCAGAACGACTTCCAGTTTTTAAATAGCTTTATTTAATTTTTGTAATTATTTAGCTATTTAGTCATTTGTTCTTGTGAAGATTTGATTATGTGCATAATTATTTCCTTTTTCCTCTGTCGATCGTATACTGTAGTTAGAGTTTTGGTGATTTAGGTAACCGAGAACTCGTCTAGCCTAGTTAACCTAACCTAGACGTTTTTCTGTACGTTCGACATTCCCCGGTTACCCTCGTGTTTTGTTTTCATTCATTGGAGACTGATACCTCCTAGAATGTTATGAAACTTTACATGTCTCTTCGGAGACTTAAAGGTACTGTAATCTCTTTCCCTCTGAGTGTAGCCTCAGGCTACAACCCTAGTAGCCGTGCCTGAATTTTATTCAGACATGGCTAACCTGGGGTTTGTTTCTGCCTATTCCCTTAACCATTGGTTGTGGATATACCAGCAGGTTTTGGGATTTAGTCAGAATCTCAGAGTATTTAGTCTTATGTCGGCAACCTGCCGGCAGGGTGAATGGGTTGTAGGATACCATCATTACCCTGCCGGCAAGGTGGCTGGTAATGGAGGTTAACCCTCCATAGCCGCATTAGAGTTATGGTAGTATACCATCTTCTCCTTGCGACTAAAAGACTAGTCCTGTGCCACAGTACCCTGGGCTAAAGAGTAATTCTCTTTTAGCCTAGGATAATGTGGCACTGGAACCCTGTTTCTCCTTTGTTGAGAGGAGGCGGTAGTGCCGCCATCCCCTTAACTGTGTCGGCAGTCTCTGGGTTGGAGAACTGAGTCTCTCCTGGCACCTGGATTCTGCCGATACTGAAATAGAGTTTCTTTTATAGGTGGTAGGACTGACAATTTTGTCAGTTCCTTTCACATACATTACAGGACCCTTTTTCCCTACCCCTCTATCCTCTTTTGATGGTTGATCCATTGTCTTTCTTAGGCTGACATCTTATAACATTACCATTGCCAGTAGGTTGCTGGAGCCAGCCAGACTCCCTCTCTAGTCTTGGCTGACGGCAGGGCATACTGCCGCCAGCCAGCCCGGCCGACACTGTCGGCCTGGCCAGCAGCCAAGAAGGCTGCCGACAGTCATGGACTGTCGGCATCTGCCGGCCCAATGCGACCATGTTGGCCATGAGTGGGTAGTCCCTTCTGTCCCCAAGGTTCTTCAGTCCTCCCTTGGACTGCTGCTATAGGTTCTGTTGCAGGGGTGCTGCCGGCCGGGCCGGCAAAGACAGTGCTGACTCAGTTGGCAGCACGCCGACTGTACTGGTACTGTCGGCGGGTTGCCGGCCGGTAGGGTACAGGTAGTACCTTGCCGGCAACAGTACTCTAGCTATATAGAAGCCTGAATGTTACTTTCTCCCCTTCTATTAGAACCTTCTTTCGAGAAAAAGGCAGTCTAATTAGACTTTTACATCCTTAATTACTGTATACATATACAGTAAGGATAGCCCCTTTTTCCATACTATCTCTCTCTCTCTCTCTAGCTAGTACTGCCGGGTATGCCGGCAAGTCCTAGCTAGATCGGCAACATGCCGGCTGAACTACTGTATACTTTATACAGATAGCCAGTATATCTCAGTATAGAATATACTGTAGATATAAAACTACTATATATCTATACTAGTAGTTATTTCCAATATATTTTGGATATCCAACTCGGGCATTTGCTAAGCCTAATCCTATATTGAATGAATATGATTTCTTCAATATCCTGATTGGAAATCAGTTTAGGATTACCCTAAAATATTAAATACTTAAAGGCAAGAGTAATACACTCCTAACCCCTAAAGGGTACAGCCTTTTTTCCTTGAGTCTCCCTGATCAGGAAACTCTATATACTAATATAGTAGGAAGACTACAGCAAATGGCCTGAGTGGGATATACAAATATATGTCTTTATTTTTTCCTAGTCCAGCTGGCTTCATGCTAGATGGACCCTACTGTCATAGGCTGCTATGAAGGCAGCATAATGACTAGACTACAATGCATAAGGTACAGTAGCCAGTAAATTGCAATATAGACTTACTGCAATTAGAAAACTACAGTACCATTATACTGTAGTAATTTCTAACATACCTTGGGTATCCTTGTGCGAGATTTCTGCTGATACCGCTTATATATTGAATAAATATTTTCTTCAATAGTCTGATCTAGAATCAGTCATCATGACCCCACAGTATTAACATTATTTGGGACAGTGATTTGATACTTCTCTACCCCTAGGGGTAAGAGCCTTTCTACTTGGAGTTTCTCAATAGAGAAAGCTCCATGTAGTTAATACTGAGGGGAGGTAGCAGCATTTGCTCGCAGGGGTACACAAGTATGTATCTCCTACTATCCCTTTATAGCTTACTATCCTAAGCTATTCTTTTGTAGATGACATTTACATGTTGATTATCTGAGAAATAATCCCTTGTATACTCATTTGGTTTTCCTTTCTTCATAGGAGGAACACCAGATATCTTGTGCTGCAGTCCTCTGCAAGGCCAAGAGTAACTACTTTTACGGTCATAATATTTGCAGGTTGCATGCCCCCTGCAATATTATTTCCGGATCCCTACATTATTGGAACCCACAGGTTTGCAATATATGTCGGACATTTATGTCTGAAGGTTTTTGAAAATCCCAAGTCTACGGAGACTAGGGATACAGCTCAGTATAAATTACGCAACTGGGTGAGAGGCTTCCAAAAGATCTCTCCGGGACCTTTCCTACCTAATGATAGGATGCGTAAGCTATTATTTCCGAAGCTAAGCGAGGAAATAGTAGTGCCTCAGGAGCCAACTACATCCCCTGACGGCCAGAAAACCTTTGGGATTGAGGGCAAGAAGTGCCCCAAGGTAGAAGAGAAATGAGTTGTGTCGGATTTTCCTCCGCCTATGCCGGCTATAGAGCCATCGATGTCAACATCTTCGTCTTCTACCCCTCTATTGGATAATGTGGTACAATTATGTATCCAACTGAAGAATCAGGTAGAGAGCTTTCGTAAACAAAACGAAAAGCAGGAAGTAAAACGCAAGATAGAACCTCGTAAAGCTTCTCTTGTCGCTTCCCACGGGTCAGTCAAACGACCCATGAATCAAGACCTTCCAACATGCTCCATAACCAATCCCTGGAGGTTTGCAGAACAAATGTCGATTTCAAATGGCAATCTCTACATCTCAGAGAAAATAGGTGCTGTTCCTTTGGACAAAATTCAATTTTGGCCAAGCTTTGATGCTTTCCCTAATTGTTGGGTTCGACTGAAGTACGAACCAAAGTCAGGAAAAGGAACGGAACCAAAGGAGGTCATGATTCTTGACCATGATAAGGCACAGAATATCCTTTCAGGTAGTCTGAAAAGGGCGGGTTATTCAGAGACGAAGGTATTCTCGCTGAATAGCAGACACCCTTCCTTTCTTGCTCCTACTTCACTCTCATTCCCCTTTATGGGGAAGGCATTTACTTCTGTTGCCAAAGCTGTAGAGGCGGGTGAGCCATGTCCCACACTCGATGAGTGCAAGCCTTTGTCACCAGCTTTTCCCGGACAGGAAAAGGATTGGAAGGAAGTCCATTTGACATTTTCAGTAGGAAAATTAGACAAGGATGTTGCAAGTCGACAATTCAATGTATGTCTCCCTAAATTGACCGATTTGCTCTTGTTTAATGAACACGAGTCAAAGGAGAGACTTGCGACATCCCTTTCTCTACAAAACTACATAGAGTTGTGTTCAACCTACGAGAACACCCCAGACATGCTCATGGTCATAGCCAAAATGCATATGGCTACCTTGCTAAAGGACCTTTACGCCTTTGTGAAGGCTAGGAGAGCAGGTAGAGAGTTTGTGTTCGCTGCTGCAACAGTGAAACACGAAACAAGGAAGCTAATATCTTCCAACATCTGGGGTAAAGACCTCCTCCTACACAAGGTCATTGAGGAAGTAATTAAGAATGCCACCATGGAGAACATAAGTCTTCTCCAAAAATGGGGCATTCCTTTAAAGAGAAAATCTTCTGTGGTTGTGGGTCCCCAACCTAAAAAGAAGATAAAAAATGCTGGAAATATCCGGGCTGCTCAACAACATCCCACTATTCCAGTGACCACGGTGCTACAGGCAGATGGTCAAAAGTCTAAGCCTACTGACTACTCGAAGCATAAAGACGCTTCGGCTAGGAGGAACTTTCCCTCAGGATCGCAGGACCTTCGATCCTTCGGTCGAAAGCCTATTCAAGATGAGCCATTGATGGGAAACAGAAATGTCTCTACCATCATTTCCTTACCTTCTCCTACAGTTCAAAACCCTCCTGGAGAAGTATACCTGAGAGCTATAGAGCATACAGGTGGTAAGAAAACTATAGCTCATCGAGTTCCAGGGAAGGCTGTTTTGTGTTCACGAGAAGGACTCAAGATATCAATGAGTCATTCTGAACTTTTTGCCACTCAACAAGTTCATAAAAAACAGCAAGTTCTGAATGTTAATCCTTGTGAACATATGGACCTTGTTCCAATTAGGTGTGTTCGTAGTCTTGTCAGACCTGAAAGGTGTCCTTTGGAACCTTCCAGTCAACCACCCCCCTTCCTCCTATCTAGAATTCATGTTACAGAGAGTAACATTCATCCTAGGAAAGATACGTGTCGGACTCACAGTCCTAAGTATCTTCAAAGGATTGACGAACTTAGTCACGTCAAAGTCAAGCCTAGAAATAGTTCAGGTATTAATATACCTGATCGAGAGGCTGGAGTGGGCAGCACCCGAAGTGTCGGGGCCATGTGCATTCAAAGAGATGACCCGGTTCCCGGGACATCACGGATGCAAGATAAGCTTCTAGAAGTCTTGACTTTCTCCAGCTCTGGGGTTTCGATGGTTAAAAAACCATCGAAGCCCTCAGTCACTTCAACTCTCCTTTCCTTTGGGAATATAAAAGGAGCTCGCGAGGTCTGTCAAGAGACTCAGGTAATCGGTCAGATTTTCAAAATGCCAACAGGGAAAAGTGCTAAACTTTCCCCAGTTCGCAATAGTGACAGACCTGGTGCTAAGGGCACACCGGAAAGATGCGTTAAGAGCTTGGAGAAAACACGCATCAAACGCTTGAAGAGATATAAAAAGACTGAGATCGGTCCCTCTTTAATCGCTTCTCTAACAAAAATTACAGTAAGAAAGTCCCAAGACTCTGCTGGTCCTTTCATGGGCTCCCTACGATAATAAGACGTCACATTCGAACGTCTCGTACAGTCTTGGTGAAGTTACCCATCCCAACTGATCCACGATGTGACGGTGGATACTCTATCACGATCCAAGGCGATAGAGTTGGAATGGTCCATGGACGCAGACATATTCCCTCCCAGATGGGAACAAGTCCCGGAACTGCAGCTCGACCTCTTCATCACGAGCGTCTTCAAGAAACTACCTCGCCAAATAGCCCTATACGAGGATCCTCTAATGGGGCTGATAGACAAGATGAGGCCGGTCCTAGCTCCGATCCTAGGTATATTTCCGAAGGTTCAGAAATCAACTGTCTTCGGTTTATCACAGAGAACCCAAACCCTTCATTTCATGAATTTCTTGCTCTAGCAGTTAGAAAAAGGTTTGGGATCTCAGAAGGCAATATAGAATTCTTAGAAGAATACAAGGCTAAGTCTACTAGAAGACAATATGAGTCTTCCTGGAAGAAGTTGGTTGCGTTTGTCAAAACAAAAGGACTGAAAGAAATTTCTATGAACTTCTGTCTGTCCTTCTTTGTCCACCTTCATAGCCAAGGTCTGGCGGCCAATACGATAAATACGTGCAAGTCAGCTTTGACTAGGCCTCTCCTATATGCCTTCCAAGTGGATCTGGCGAATGAAATCTTTAATAAGATTCCGAAGGCATGTGCTAGGCTTAGGCCCGCAGTTCCACCAAAGCCCATCTCTTGGTCTTTGGACAAGGTCTTACATTATGCCTCATCTGTGAACAATGAAGATTGTTCTCTTAAGGACCTAACCCAAAAGGTTATTTTCCTATTTGCTATAGCCTCTGGGGCTAGAGTTAGTGAAAGGCCCTATCCAGAGATGAGGGTCACATTCAGTTTATGGAATTAGGAGAACTGAATCTCTTTCCTGATCCATCCTTTCTCGCAAAAAACGAGCTACCCACTAAGAGGTGGGGTCCCTGGAGAATCTGTCCTCTGAAGGAAGATGTCTCTCTATGTCCTGTAGAGTGTCTAAAGGTCTATCTTCGTAGAACTTCAGACTTCAGGGGAGGACAGCTCTTTAAAGGAGAAACTTCGGGATCAAACTTATCTTTAAATCAGCTGAGGGCGAAGCTCACCTACTTTATTCGTAAAGCGGATCCGGACAGTACTCCCGCAGGTCATGATCCGAGGAAGATTGCTTCATCACTGAACTTCTTTCAGTTTATGGACTTTGAGTGTCTTCGTTCATACACTGGATGGAAATCATCCAGAGTGTTTTACAAACACTATGCAAAACAAGTGCATGAACTGAAACACTTCGTAGTGGCGGCAGGTAGTGTATTAAAGCCTGCCCCCTAATTACTGTGATAATCAATTAATGGTTTGGGACCTCACATGTCCTCGCACATGTTCTGGATGAGTATCATCCAGAGTGCTCTACAAGCTCTACGCTATGTAAGTCCATGATCTGAAGCAGCTTGTGGTGACGTCAGGTAGAATATTTACCCTGCCGTCTATTCTACGATGAACAGTAATTGACTGGGACTGTCAATTAATGGGAGAAGAGGTCATTCTTCTTAGGTATGTCTTCTTTTGATTAAGTGTTACCATGGTAACACTAGCTCTGTTCAAAATCCCAGGTGTGGAATTATACAGATAGCACTAGTGCCGGTGTAGGAAGTACACAGTGCAGATAGAGGTAACCAGTACAGGAATTATGAAGAGCGATTATTTTATAATTTCTCTTCAATCTAAGAGTGGCATTCATTATTTCTTCCTTCAAGAAAGAAATACGGTCTCTGTACTCGTTTCAGGTATAATCCCATTGTCATACTACATTCGTTTTGCTAACCATCTCTTGTAGTCATTTATTTGGATTAAATGTCTATTAGAATGTAGTGCGTCCATCTTCGCCAGACAATTGTATATGTACATGCCAGAGTTTTTAACTTACTTAGTATGCATCCTTCATATATTTGTATGCATCAAATGATAGACATAAGAGACACTGATGTTAATTTTCCAAATATACAACTTGAGACTATTTGTATATTCAGTGTGTACTTAAGTTTGGTCATACTATTTATGTTATCCTTGAAATCCCTTTTCTACTGTCTAGATGACTCTTCCCTGTAGGAGGCAGGAAGCACTAACATTGTTTATGATTAGTGATGATGACAAATAACGGTAACGTCACTGGTCTCATATGGTCCCCATGACTATAGAAAAGGTTGATATAAGGTTAAGGCACTGATGAAAATCCACAGATACATTAATGCTCTGGTATGCTTCAATCAGCACGACATGGCTTGAGCCCAAAAAACGGATTTTGAGCGAAGCGAAAAATCTATTTTTGGGTGAGATAGCCATGTCGTCCTGATGGACCCACCCATCTCTTCTGAAGAAGAGATCTTCAGTATCCCTCCCATAGTACTGTATCTGTAACAGCCTATGCTCAATGCTACAAGGAATGGCCACTATCGTGGGAATGGCGCTGTTGTACTCCCAATAGTAGTACGGGAACGGGGATGGCCTTTGGAGGGCCCCCCTTTTTATTTTTTGCCACACCTCCTCGAAGCGTAAAACACTGTCTAGGGTGCAGGTATAATATAATAATAATAATAATAATACTTTATTTCCAAATAAATACATTGGGTATTATACATTATTTATATAGCAACATATAGAATAGTGATTAGTGATATTGTGATTACATTAAAATTTAACATTTACATGAGAAATGCTTCCATATAAATCTTTTGACTACCAACTAAAATATATTTGGTCCACTACTTGCATTAGTATGACTTTAAAGTAGGAAAAAAATAACTTAAAATGGTAAAACTCATTAAAATTCTATACTGTGTGCAAAATTACAGTAGACCCCTAAAACATTAAAAACTGATATTCACAAGTACATTAAAACCAATCCACAAATATGTAACTAAAATCTTGTAGAAAACATATTTCCTGAGATTTGCTTTAAAAGTGTCTATATTCGATGTTGTTTTCAATGACTCAGGTAGGGTATTCCACATCGTTGGTCCTCGTACCGTAAAGCAT
>NC_090728.1:80630148-80702648 GCF_036898095.1 Palaemon carinicauda
GCTTTGGGCTGCTTTAGTTCCCAGAGGTGGACAGAAAGTTACTGAAGGGAAGCAGCGTTCTTATATGACTAGTAATGTAATAAATTAGTTGTGTGGTGTTTTACGAAAAAAAATAGTTTTGATTTATTAAATTCAAAATTAAAGTTTCTGATTTATTGTTGATATTATTATTATTTTTATTATTATTATTGTTGTTGTTGTTTTTATTATGATGATATTATTATTATTATTATTATTATCATCGTTACTTGTATTATTGTTACTAGCTAAGTATATTATAATTATTATTATTATCATCATTATTATTATCATCATCATCATCATTATTATTATTATTATTATTATTATTATTATTATTATTATTATTATTATTAGCTAAGCTACAAGCCTAGTTGGGAAAGCAGGATACTAAAAGCCCAAGGACTCCAACAGGAAAAATATCCGCGAGGAAAGAAATTATAAAGAGATAGAATAGTGTGCCCGAATGTACCCTCAAGCAAGAGAACTCTAATCCCAAACTATGTTACAGGGCTATGGCACTACCCAAGACTAGAAAACAATGGTTGGATTTTTTAGTTTCCTCCTAGAAGAGCTGCTTACTATAGCTAAAAGTTTTTTTAGTTAATTATTTTTTCAAACGTATAAAAAGTCTTTGGACTCCTAATTATTTATCTGTTCCATTAATTAAGTGAGAAATAGCAACACGAAAAAGTAATATCAACCTAAATCAATACTTCTGCTCCTCGAAGACTCCTTCTCATGTGAACATAAGGGTTGGAACTGGCTCTGTAGATAGAAGCAGCTGAGCTTCTTCTAGTTTGTACCTCATCATCAAGGAGCATAGCATACTAGAAGAACCTCAACTGCTTCTATCTACAAAGCCAGTTCGAACACTTATGTTCACATTAGAAGGAGTTTGAACATCTTCATCAAGGCACAGAGAATACTAAAACCTTAGCCTTTTCTATCTACAGAGCCAGTGGCAACCCTTATGTTCACATGAGAAGGAGTTTGTACCTCTTCACCAAGGAACATAGAATCTTCTTTTTCTTTGTCTGCATTTCCTCCAACTTCTATGTGGGGTCGATGTTTCTGACCAGCTTTCTCCATCTACCTCTGCCCCACACTTCATCACCGGTTAATCCCTTTGATCGAAGGTCATCACCAAGGAACATAGAGTACTAAAAGAAACTCAAGCCTCTTTTATCTACTTAGCCAGTATTTTTTAGTATGCTGTGTTCCTTGATGAAGAGGTACAAACTCCTTCTCATGTGAACATAAGGGTGGGTACTGCCCCTGTAGATAGAAGAAACTGAGGTTCTTCTAGTTTGTACCTGTTCATCAAAGAACATCACATACCAGAGGAACCTCAGCTTCTTCTATCTACAGAGCCAGTACCAACCCTTATGTTCACACTAGAAAGAGTTTGTATCTCTTCATCAAGGAACATAGAATACTAAAAGAACCTCGGCCTCTTCTATCTACTTAGCCAGTACCTTCTAATATACTATATTCCTTGATGAAGGGGTACAAACTCCTTACCATGTGAACGTAAAGGTTCGTACTGGCTCTGTAGATAGAAGAAGCTGAGGTTCTTCTAGTATGCTGTTTCTTGAGGAGTTTGTACCTCTTCATCAAGGAACATAGCATACCAGAGGAACCTTAACTTCTTCTATCTACAAAGCCGGTACCAACCCTTCTGTTCACATGACAAAGATTTTATACCTCTTCATCAAGAAACATAGCATACTAGAAGAACCTCAGCTTCTTGTATTTAAAGAGCCAATACCAACCCTTATGTTCACATAACAAAGAATTTATACCTCTTCATTAAAGAACATAGCATACTAGAAGAACCTCAGCTTCTTTTATGTACAGGACCAATACCAACCCTTATGTTCACATAACAAAGAATTTATACCTCTTCATTAAAGAACATAGCATACTAGAAGAACCTTAGCTTCTTTTATCTACAGGACCAATACCAACCCTTATGATTACATGAGAAAGAGTTTATACCTCTTCATCAAGGAACATAGACATAGAATACTAAAAGAACCTCAGCCTTTTCTCTCTACTTAGCCAGTACCTTCTAGTATGCTATGTTCCTTGATGAAGAGGTACAAACTCCTTCTCATGTGAACATAAGTGTTGTTACTGGCCCTGTAGATTAAGAAGCTAAGGTTCATCTAGTATGCTGTTCCTTGATGAAGAGGTACAAACTCCTCATGTCAACATAAAGGTTGGTATTGGCTCTGTCGATAGAAGAAGCTGAGGTTCTTCTAGTATGCTATGTTTCTTGAGGAGTTAGTACCTCTTCATCAAGGAGTATAGCATACTAGAAGAATGTTAGCTTCTTCTATATACAGGGCCAGTACCAACCCTTCTGTTCACATGACAAAGAATTTATACCTCTTCATCAAAGATCATAGCATACTAGGAGAACCTCAGCTTCTTGTATTTAAAGAGCCAATACCAACCCTTATGTTCACATAACAAAGAGTTTATACCTCTTCATCAAGGAACATAAAATACTAAAAGAACCTCAGCCTCTTTTATCTCCAGAGCTAGTCTTCTTTGTCTACATCTTTTCCACATAGCATACTAGAAGAACCTCAGCTTTTTTTTATCCTTCTTTCATTCCCATGTAGTTTTTTAGATTTTTTTTCTAATTTTTTTTATGTAATTCTAGAAAGAATTCTCTCATTCACATCTATTATATACTTGGCCATCTTCTCCAATTATAACTCACTCATGAAATGTACTTTTGAATCCAACAAAATTTCTTTAGGCACCCTTTGAGGATATGACTGCATACTAGAAAAAGCTAAGAAACATAGCATACTAGAAGAACCTCAGCTTCTTGTATTTAAAGAGCCAATACCAACCCTTATGTTCACATAACAAAGAATTTATACCTCTTCATTAAAGAACATAGCATACTAGAAGAACCTCAGCTTCTTTTATGTACAGGACCAATACCAACCCTTATGTTCACATAACAAAGAATTTATACCTCTTCATTAAAGAACATAGCATACTAGAAGAACCTTAGCTTCTTTTATCTACAGGACCAATACCAACCCTTATGATTACATGAGAAAGAGTTTATACCTCTTCATCAAGGAACATAGACATAGAATACTAAAAGAACCTCAGCCTTTTCTCTCTACTTAGCCAGTACCTTCTAGTATGCTATGTTCCTTGATGAAGAGGTACAAACTCCTTCTCATGTGAACATAAGTGTTGTTACTGGCCCTGTAGATTAAGAAGCTAAGGTTCATCTAGTATGCTGTTCCTTGATGAAGAGGTACAAACTCCTCATGTCAACATAAAGGTTGGTATTGGCTCTGTCGATAGAAGAAGCTGAGGTTCTTCTAGTATGCTATGTTTCTTGAGGAGTTAGTACCTCTTCATCAAGGAGTATAGCATACTAGAAGAATGTTAGCTTCTTCTATATACAGGGCCAGTACCAACCCTTCTGTTCACATGACAAAGAATTTATACCTCTTCATCAAAGATCATAGCATACTAGGAGAACCTCAGCTTCTTGTATTTAAAGAGCCAATACCAACCCTTATGTTCACATAACAAAGAGTTTATACCTCTTCATCAAGGAACATAAAATACTAAAAGAACCTCAGCCTCTTTTATCTCCAGAGCTAGTCTTCTTTGTCTACATCTTTTCCACATAGCATACTAGAAGAACCTCAGCTTTTTTTTATCCTTCTTTCATTCCCATGTAGTTTTTTAGATTTTTTTTTCTAATTTTTTTTTATGTAATTCTAGAAAGAATTCTCTCATTCACATCTATTATATACTTGGCCATCTTCTCCAATTATAACTCACTCATGAAATGTACTTTTGAATCCAACAAAATTTCTTTAGGCACCCTTTGAGGATATGACTGCATACTAGAAAAAGCTAAGCTTTTTCCCTCTGCAGGGCCAGTCTTCTAGATTATTCCAACAGAGGAACCATAAGGTTGACATCTGGAAGAATAGATCTAGAAATCCGACCATTTGTTCACATGACAAAGGCTTGTACCACTCCATCATGGAACCGTTGCATACTAGAAGAAGCTCATCTTTTTCCTCTGCAGTGCACATCCTCTAGGTTACTCCAACAGAATTGTTTCTTAGTTGTATACTTTTAGATTTTGCTTTTTTATTTCTTCTATTGAACAAAATCCTTTTTACTCTTCAAAGGTCTCTTTTTTGATAACCTCTTAAGATATTTCTAATCTTAGCTTTTTGTTTGCGTCCTATTACCTTTACCTTTATGATTTCTTCATAATCATCAGTATTACTTTCCTATTTTTCTATCTTTTCTATTTTCTCATCTTTCAGAGCCTCATCCCTGCTTGTAGCTGAATTAAAGGGGGCTACAGGGAATTATTTTAAAATATGCAAATTAATTCAGTAAAAAAGTAGGAACTATTGCACCGGGAGATATATCTCGTTCTGGAAAAAATAGTTTCCTTATCCATGCCAAATCAAGCACACAATCTGTGATACTGTCCAACCTAAATACAACTAACGATGATATTGAGTTAGATGTCAAACCCCACCTAAATTTTAGTTACGGAACGGGACTAGTTTTTAACAGAGATTTATATGAATTTACAGAGGAGATACCGGCCATGTGTTCACTAAATGTATGGAAAGTGCATAAGATTCCTGGAACTTAAATGATTATACTTACTTTCCAGGATGCTGATGTACCTTTCCATATTACTCTTGAAAACGAAATAAAGTATGACCATTCAAGCAGAAGCCACTGCAGTGTTTTAATTGTTTTAAATTTAGACACCCGTCTAAGGTTTGCAAAAATGAGAAAATATGTGGTATTTGCTCCAAATCTTACTATGGAGAATGTGCACTTGGAGAGAGGTGTTCAAATTGCAACTTGAATCATATATCCACAGACAAGAGCTGCGAGCTTTATAAGTTGGAAGAAGCTGCCCTTAACAAATCTAGTGTGGAACATGTAAGTGTGGGACATACCAAAAGACTATTAAACAAATCAAATAGCTATGCTAAGGCATTAAAATCAAACCCACCTAGTACTGCCAATAGCTCTGGAAAAAGAAATATACCCTCTGATAAAATTTCAAATGACGAGGTAAGCATATTACCTCCCGAGGCTTTACCACGGTGTATTAACATTAGGGCATTGCCCATTTCTGCACAGCCTTCGTCCCCCATTACAAAAACTAGCACAAACCTCTCTCAGGCCATGTCCTTGCCTGATTTGATGGAGGTTCCACAAAAAACCAACTTACCTGATGCACCTGTTGTGGGAAAGGTGCAAAAACCCAGAATCCCACCATCTATTAATCGTGAAAGAGAGAGACCTCCATCTCTCTTCCCCCCCCCCCCTCCATTAGAAACATTAAAGTTATGGCATCAAATAAATTTGATTTTATGTCTGTTGATGTTTCTAATGAACCAGAAGATGAACTAAATAAATCAGAAATTCAAGTTGAGGTCCACCATCTGCCTCAACAAATAGATGAAAAGGACACAAAGAAAAAGCACAAACGTAAAACCCAACATATCAAGACCATATCTGAAAAAACCTACAGGTAATAATGTTAGATTAAAAACTGCTAATGGGAAGACCTCATCCAAGATGTCTTCCAGAAATAATCCATAGTTTTCTCCTCCATTTTGCAATGGAATTGCCGGGTTTAAGGGCCAAATATGAATAACTGAATACCTAATTCATAAACAAGCTTACAGGAAAGTAAGCTTGATGCTAACACTCCTAGTCCTCGGGAGTATGTTAACTATAGAACACCATATAATCAACAAGCATGAGCCATGGCGGAAGTCTCATGTACGTTCATCGAGATGTTCCCCAAATACCTATGTCTATTTTTACACCCCTGCAGGCAGTAGTTGTACAAATTGGTATAGGGAGAAAATATACAATATCCTCTCTGTACTTACCTACAAATGATAATATTTTATATGATGATTTAGTAGAGGTCATTCAACAACTCCCTCAACCTTTTCTCTTACTGGGAGTTATGAATGTTGGACATCCTTTATGGGGTGATGTTTTGGCAAACACAAGGGGCAATATTATCTCATCAATTATGGAGAATGAGGATGTTGGACTCCTTAATACAGGAGAGCTCACGCACTTCCATTTTCAGACAGGTACCTTGTCATGCATTGACCTTTCAATTGCATGTTCTAACTGCCTCCTTGATTTCGATTGGAGGACATTAGATGATTGGCATACTAGTGATCATGCACCAATCATTATAAACACCAACAATGGTCCACCTTTACAAAGATCTCCACGATGGAATCTTGATAAAGCGGATTGGAATAGATTTCGTGAGCTAAATGAAATTGAAGGAAATGCAGAAAAGTTTGAAAATATTGATGATGCCATAGACTTACTGAATGGAACCCTTCATACAGCAGGAGTTAATTCAATTCCCAAAACAACAGGGTTATTCAAACGACGACCAGTCCCGTGGTGGTCTTCAGAACTAACTGCCCTGCACAGAGCCACAAGAAGGTCTTTAACTCGATTGCGCAGACACCGCACTGAGGGCAATTTGATTAAATACAAGAAATGTAGAGCACAGTTCCGTCGTGCCATGAAGGAAGCTAGGCGTCTTTTGTTTCCTCCATTAACAGTAGAACACCACCGTCTGCTGTGTGGAGGAAAATAAAAAAGATTGCTGGCAAATTTACCCAAAACCCACCACCAGTGTTGAAGGTGAACGGTCAGTATGTGACTGAAGCAAATGATGTCGGCAATGCCTTGGCTGACCATTTTTCAAATGTATCATGCAAGTGTGAAGGAGCTCCTGGTGACTAGTATAAAAGCAATGAAGAAAAGAAAATTTTAAATTTTGTAACAGGAAGGGAAGAGTCATAATTCACCTTTTACTGAAAGAGAATTTGATTCGGCTCTCACTAATTGAAACTATACACTCCCTGGACCCGATGGAATTCCATATGCAATGATTAAACATGTACATTTTGATACAAAGTTATTTATTTTAAGCATTATTAATATAATATGGCATGATCATAATTTTCCAAGTGTTTGGGAACTAGCCATTATTGTATCCTTTTTAAAACCCGGTAAGGCCAAGTTTTTAGCAGCAAACTACCGACCTATTGCATTGACATCTTGTTTATGTAAAATCATGGAGAAGATGGTCAATGCAAGACTGATTTGGTACCTTGAAAAGAAGGGTATTTTATCACTTATTGAATGTGGATTCAGAAAAATGCACTCAATGACTGATGTGTTGATACGACTTGAGTCCTCTATTTGTAAAGCGTTTGCTTCTAAACAGCACCATGTGACAGTCTTTTTTGTCCCTGAAAAGGCATATGATACCACGTGCAGATACGGTATACTTAAAACAATTCATGAAATAGGAATAAAAGGAGAGCTACCACTCTGTATCCAGTCATTTCTTTCACATAGAATTTTTCAAGTGAAAGCGGGGGAAGCTCTATCGGAGAGTAAATGTCAGGAATAAGTTCCTCAGTGTAGTGTGCTGATTGTAAACCTCTTTGTACTAGCAATTAATGGGATATCCTCAGTCATTCCCCGGGATGTTCTCTCAACATTATTTGTTGATGATCTCTCCATATCATTTGCTGGAACTTGAATGGCAATGGTTGAGAGAAAGCTACAACTCACAATTGACAAAATTACTCAGTGAGCCGATATGAATAGATTTAAGTTCTTGACAAGTAAAACTACTATTGTCCATTTCTGTCGTATCCAGAGAGTACATCCAGACCTAGATATAGACATTAAAGGTCAATGGATCCCATGTGTAAGTGAAGCTAAATTTTTAGGTTTGATATTTGATTGTAGGCTTACTTGGGTATCTCACTTAAAAGCTAAATTTCTTTAGGCTCTGGGTCTTTTAAAAGTATTGTCCCATACATCATGGGGGCAGATCGCAATACTATTTTAAAAATTTTACAAGGCCTTGATTTTTTCCAAAATTAGTTATGGGTGTGAAATATACTCTTCAGTCACCCCAAGCCGATTAAAAATGTTAGATTGAATACATCATGCTGGTATTAGATTGTCCACAGGAGCGTTTATAACTTTGCCTATTACAAATCTTGTTGATGCTGGAGAATTACCTCTAGACCTTTACCAAAAGTCTTCTATTGTTCGGTATTGATTTAGGTTGCAAAGACTCCCTAACTTTAGCCTTTCAGACTGCAAGCCTTGTAAGACACACATCATACTTTGAGTTGCAACCTAAATATCCTCAACCTTATGGCTTTCGGGTGAAACAATTATTAAACAGTCTGAATATAATCAGAAGGAAGGTGCTTCCATTTAAGGTATTATCAACACCTCCATGTAAATTACCAGAGGTATCTTTTTTGTAAATATTTTATTGGATTCAAGAAGAATATGACTGACTTAGAGTCCAGATCTCTTTGTATGGAACATATTGAAGATTATAGGGGATCGACTTTTATATACTAATGGCTCCAAATCTGATGCTGGCGTTGGATTTTGAGTGCATAGTAATGATTTTAATTGTAGAGGTGTTCTTCCTCAACAGCTTCCATATTTACTGCCGAACTGTATGGCATATTAACCGCTATTGAGAAAATAGCGTTGGAGAAGGAGGGTAATTTTACCATTTTTAGTGATACAAGGAGTGTCCAAGCTTTAAAAGTTTTTAATTCTAGTAACCCTCTAGTTTTAAAGATTTTAGAATGGCTTTTTATTATTGGTCGGAGATGTATAACAGCTCAATTTTGATGGGTTCCAGCACATGTAGGCGTGTCTGGGAATGAGAAGACAGATTTACTGGTGAAGAATGCTGCATCCGAATTGCTACCAAGAAGGTATCCTATTCCCTTTAATGATTTCTTACCTAGCATCAAGAAATTGTTTTGTAATTATTGGCAACAGCACTGGGATAGTCAAGATGGCAATAAGATGAGAGAGGTAACAAATATAATATCTCCTTGGAGATATAACATGATGCCGCGAAAGTAGGAGACGTCTCTTTGTTGTCTCTGCATTGGTTACACACGGTTGACACACAAGTTTCTTCTGAAGGGCTAACACCAACCGTATTGCGATGACTGTTTGTACCTTTAACAGTGAGGCATTTGTTGACCTAATGCCCCAATTATAATAACTTAAGAAATAAATATCTGTTTGAGGCTCGAGGTGAGGATGGCAGGTTCATCCTTGCCAAGATCCTTGGACATGATGTGTCATACAATGCTAGTGGCATTTTTAAATTGATATCCGAAGCAGGTCTTCTTAATGCTATGTAACTTTTATAACATATTTACTTCTAGTGGCATTTTTAAATTTATATCAGAAGCAGGTCTTCTTAATGCTATGTAACTTTTATAACATATTTACTTCTAGTGGCATTTTTAAATTTATATCAGAAGCAGGTCTTCTTAATGCTATGTAACTTTTATAACTTATTTACTTCTAGTGGCATTTTTAAATTTATATCAGAAGCAGGGCTTCTTAATGCTATTTAATTTTTATAACATATTTACTTCCCTTTTTTAATTGAATAGTTTTTTAATCTTTATTTATAATAAACTATATCGGCGTTAATGACCTTCAATGTTAGGATGCCAGAGAACTTCAAATCAATCAAAAATTTAGTTGACATTTAGCTGCGTAGAAGAGCGTGGCAAAGGACAAAGGAGCATAGAGTATCATATTATAGTGAAAACCTGCCAGGTGCTGAAGCCTTGATGAGGATGGGGTCTTAGGGATTAGCAGCTGGGCTATAATGAACAGTGGGAACTACTTTCCCACTGGACCTCGGTGCCCAACTGCTGATCCAACTAAATCAGTCTGCACTTTCTCTTTTCCTTTTGGTTATTTCTTTTTATTCTCCCATCTCTTCGTTTTGGGCTTGAATTTGTTGACGGCTTTGGCTTGTTTGATTTTACTTTGGCTGCTTCTTTGGATTTGGCACGGTGTGGAATGGAGGGCATTTCATCTCAACTTGTGCCAATTTAAACACCATCACCCTCTGGCAGACCCATTGGGTGCAGACCAAGTCTGTTAAGAGTCGGGCTCCAGTGATCCAGTTGTAAGTCACCCATATTTGAGGGTAATGAGTGACGCCATGGGGTGATGTTTTGGCAAAAATTTTCATCAATTGTGTAAAATGAGGATGTTGGACTCCTTAATACAGGAGAGCCCACAAACTTTCATGTTCAGACAGGTACCTTGTCATGCATTGACCTTTCAATTGCAAGCTCTAACTTCCTTCTTGATTTTGTTTGGAGGACATTAGATGATTGGCCTACTAGTGATCATGCACCAATCCTTTTAAACACCAACAAGGGTCCGCCTTTACAAAGATTGCCACGATGGAATCTTGTCAAGGCAGACTAGGTTAAATTTTGTGAGCTAAGTGAAATCGAGGTGAGGGCAGAACAGTTTGAAAGTATTGATGATGCCATAGACCTACTGAATGGAACTCTCCATACAGCAGGAATCGGTTCGATTCCTAAAACCACAGGATTATTCAAATGACGACCAGTCCCGTGGTGGTCTTCAGAACTAACAGCCTTGCACAGAGCCACCAGAAAATCTCCGACTAGATTGCGTAGTGGCCGTACTGATGAAAATTTGATAACATAAAAAAGTGTAGAGCATAGTTCCGTCGTGCCATGAAAGAAGCTAGACAGGTCTTGGGTGTCTTTTGTTTCCTCCATTAACAGTAGAACACCACCATCTTCTGTATGGAGGAAAATAAAAAAGATTGCAGGCAAATTTACCCCAAATCCACCACCAGTGTTGAAAGTGAACGGTCAATATGTGACTGAAGCAAATGATATTAGCAATGCCCAGGCTGATCATTTCTCAAATGTATCATGCAAGTGTGTAGCAGCTCCTGGTCACCAGCATAGGATCATCGAAGAAAAGAAAATTTTAAATTTTGCAACAGGAAGGGAAGAATCGTATAATTCTTCTTTTATTGAAAGAGAACTTGATTCCGCCCTTGCTACTTATAACGATACAGCCCCGGGATCCGATGGAATTCCATATGCAGTGATTAAACATGTACATTTTAATACAAAGTTATTAATTTTAAGCATTATTAATAGAATATGACATGATCATAGTTAACCAAGAGATTGGGAATAGCCATTATTTTTGCATTTATAAAACCCGGTAAGGACAAGTTTTTAGCAGCAAACTATTGACCTATTGCTTTGACATCTTGTTTATGTAAAATCATGGAGATGGTCAATGCAATGTTGATGTGGTTCCTTGAAAAGAAAGGTATTTTATCGCCCATTCAAGGTGGATTCAAAAAAATGCAATCGACAACTGATGTGTTGATACAACTTGAGTCCTCTATTTGTGAAGCCTTTGCCTCCAAACAGCACCATGTGACAGTTTTTTTTTTTACCTTGAAAAGGCATATGATATCACATGGGGATATGGTATACTCAAAACAAATCATAAATTAGTATTAAAAGGAGAGCTACCACTATTTATTCAGTCATTTCTTTCACATAGAGTTTTTCAAGTGAGAGTGGGGGAAACTCTATCAGAGAGTAAATGTCAGGAAGAAGGAGTTCCGCAGGGTAGTGTGCTGAGTGTAACCCTGTTTGCACTAGCAATTAATGGGATATCCTCAGTCATTCCCCGGGACATTCTCGCGAACACTATTTGTGGATAATCTCTCCATATCATTTGCTGGAGCCAGAATGGCAATGGTTGAGAGAAAAATACAACTCTCAATTGACAAAATTGTACAGCGGGCTGATATGAATGGATTCAAGTTCTCGACAAGTAAAACTACTATTGTCCATTTCTGTCATATCCGGGGAGTACATCCAGACCCAGATATATACATGAAAGGTCAACGGATCCCATGTGTAAGTGAAGCTAAATTTTTAGGTTTGATATTTGATTGTAGGCTTACGTGGGTTTCTCACTTGAAAGCATTAAAAGCTAAATGTCTCGAGGCTATGAATCTTTTAAAAGTATTGTCCCATACATCATGGGGCGCAGACAGTTATACTATTTTGAAATTATACAAGGCCTTGATTTTTTCCAAAATTAGTTATGGATGTGAAATATACTCCTCAGCCTGCCCAAGCCGGTTAAAGATATTAGATTCAATACATCATGCTGGTATTAGATTGTCCACAGGAGCGTTTAGAACCTCGCCTATCTCATGTCTCCTTGTTAATGGAGGAGAGTTACCTCTCGACCTTTACCGAATGTCTTCTATTATTCGGTATTGGTTTAGATTGCAAAGACTCCCTAATTCTTTAGCCTTTCAGACTGCAAGCATTGTACGGCACTCAAAATACTTTGAGTTGCACCCAAAATCTTCTCAACCTTATGGCTTTTGGGTGAAACAATTATTAAACAGTCTTGATATAACTAGAATTAAGGTGCTTCCATTTAAGGTATCATCAACGCCTCCATGGAAATTACCAGAGATATCTTTTTGTAAATACTTTATTGGATTTAAGAAGAATATGACTGACTTAGAATCCAGGTCTCTTTTTATGGAACAAGTTGTAGAACATAGGGTATCGACTTTTATATATAATGATGGCTCCAAATCTGATGCTGGCGTTGGATTTGTAGTACATAATAATAGTTTTGATTGTAGAGGTGCACTTCCTCTAACAGCTTCCATATTTACTGCCGAACTGTATGGCATACTAACCGCTATTGAGAAAATAGCGTTGGAAAAGGAGGGTAATTTTACCATTTTTAGTGATGCAAGGAGTGTCCTTCAAGCTTTAGAATTTTTAATCCTAGTAACCCTCTAGGTTTAAAGATTTTAGAATGGCTTTTTATTATTGGACTGAGAGGTATAATGGTTCGATTTTGTTGGGTTCCAGCACATGTAGGTGTGTCTGGAAATGAGAAGGCAGATTCACTGGCAAAGAATGCTGCATCCGAGTTGCTGCCAAGAAGGTATCCCATTCCCTGTGATGATTTCCTACCTAACATCAAGAAATTGTTTTGTAATAAATGGCAACAGCACTGGGATAGTCTAGATGGCTATAAAATGAGAGAAATAACAAATGTTATATCTCTTCGGAGGTATAAAATGATGCCCCGAAAATGGGAGACGTCTCTTTGTCGTCTCCGTATTGGTCACACTCGATTGACACACTAGTTTCTTCTGAAGGGCCAACACCAACCGTATTGCGACGACTGTTTAGTATCTTTAACAGTAAGGCATTTGTTGACCTAATGCCCCAATTATAATAACTTAAGAAATAAATATCTGTTTGAGGCTCGAGGTGAGGATGGCAGGTTCATCCTCGCCAAAATTCTTGGACATGGTGTGTCCTACTATGCAAGTGGCATTTTTAGATTTATTTCAGAAGCAGGTCTTCTGAAAACTATTTAACTTCTATAGTGACATTCAACTTTTATGGTTTTAATTGAATATTCTTTAATTTTTGATATAGAATAAATGAGATGGGTATCAATGATCTAAGATGTAAGGAGGCCTGAAAATTTTAAATCAATCAATCAATCACGTTATGTAAAGAATGATAAAAAACACTAGAGAAAAGGAGAGAGAGAGTGAGAAATGATGACAGTACAGAAAGATAGAGAAAAGTAGGAGTATTACCTGGTCACTATGAAATAGTGTATTATGAAAAAAAAATTATTTTAGAATTTGAAAATGGAAGAGATGTGCGTGTAAAAGTTTTTAAAGCTAACAGGGAAATTGTTACTTTATGTGGAGGGCAGCCAAAAATTTTACCCCAGGGAAATGGAAGTCTCTTGATAGACACACTATCCCCAATACAAGGTGAAAGATAAAAAACACTTACAACATTGGATGGTCATAGTGTCAAATGCGTTTCGCACCCCACTTTCAACCAGAGTAGAGGTGTGATATATGCTCCATAATTAGTGGACATAGAGGAAAAAGAAATTGAGGATGAACTGAGGAGTCAAGGAGTAGTAAAAGTTGTCAGAATGAGAAAGAGAGTTGGAGAACAACGTATTCCTCTTGCTACTTTGATTATAACATTTGAACAATGCAGACTACTAAATGTTATAAAAGCTGGTTAGCTATCTTTGAAGGTGAAACCATATATCCCTTCACCACGCGATGTTATCATTGCCAAATGTTTGGCAATTCAAGCTAGAAGTGCAAGGAAAAATTAAATAATAAGCTAGTTGTTTGTGCCAACTGTGGAAAAAATAGTCATGGAGTATGCATAGAAAATCCAAATTGCATACATTTTGGGGAAGCACACTCGGCTACATCTAAAAGCTGTATTAAGTTTATTTTTGAAAAAGAAATTCAGGCCATTAGGACCATGGAAAGGGTTTCTTTTAAAGAGGCTCGTAAAAGAGCTTTTGAAAAGCAGATAAGACCAGGGCAACCTTTTCCAATGGTTCTGAAGAAAAACTTGCCAAAGCACACGGACGAAAATTATATCCCCACTACTACCATAAAGAAACATATAAAAGTAGTTAAAGAGGTTGAAAGTTCCATTAAAAATTTATATCCAGAAATTGTAGAAAAATCAAAACACATACTTAAGATCTGAAAGATATTCAAAAGCCATCTACTCCTATTCTAAACAATAGTACAAACCTCTCTCAGGCCGTGTCGTTGCCTGATCTGATGGAGGTTCCACTTGAAACCAATTTACCTGGTGAACCTGTTGTTGGGAAGGTGCAAAAACCTTACAGCTCACAACCTTTAAATCGAAAAAGAGAGAGACCTCCATCCCTCTCGCCTCCTACCATAAGAAACATTAAAGTCATGACTTCAAATAAATATGATGTCTTGTCTGCTAATATTTCTGATCAACTGGAAGGTAAATTAAATGAATCAGAAATTCAAGTTGAGGTCCACCATCCTCCTCAACAATTAGATCAAAAGGACACAAAGAAAAAGACGGACACGAAACCCAATATATCAAGACCCTCTTTAGAGATACCACTGGGAAATATTGTTAGATCAAATATTACCAATGGGAAGACTCCATCCAAGGTATCTTCCAAAACAAACCATAGTTTTTTCTCCATTCTGCAATGGAATTGCCAGGGTTTAAGGGCGAAATATGAAAAACTTGAGCTCCTCATACGTGAGCACTCGCCTATTACTGTATGTCTACAGGAAAGCAAGCTCGACGCTAATACTCCTTTTCCTCGAGAGTATGTTAGCTATAGGACACCCTATGATCAATGAGCAGGGAGCCATGGGGGAAGTCTTATATATGTTCGTTGGGATGTACCCCAAGTATCTTTGTCTATCTGTACCCCTCTGCAGGCAGTAGTTGTACAGATTGATATAGGGAGAAATACACAATCTGTTCTCTTTACTTGCCTCCAAATTATAACATCTCGTATGATAATATAGTAGAGGTGATTAAACAACTCCCACAACCTTTCTTCTTACTAGGAGATCTTAATAGTAGACATCCTTTTTGGGGTAATGTTTTGGCAAACGCAAGGGCTAATATTATATCATCAATTTTGGAGAATGAAGATGTTGGGCTCCTTAATACAGGAGAGCCCACACATTTTCATGTTCGGACAGGTACCTTGTCCTGCATTGACCCATTAGTTGCAAGCTCTAAGTGTCTTCTCGATTTTAATTGGAGAACATTAGATGATTGGCTTACTAGTGATCATGCACCAATCATTATAAACACCGACAATGGTCCACTTTACAGAGATCGCCACGATAGAATCTTGATATGGCGGACTGGGATAGATTTCAGGAGCTAAGTGAAATTGAAGGAAATGCAGAAAAGTTTGAAAGTGTTCATGATGCCATAGACTTACTTAATGGAACTCTTCACACTGCAGGAGTCAATTCCATTCCAAAAACAACAGGGATATTCAAACGACGACCAGTCCCCTGGTGGTCATCAGAACTAACTGCCCTGCACAGAGCCACAAGAAACTCTTTAACTCGATTGCGCATGCGCTGTACTGAGGAGAATTTAGTCATATACAAGAAATTTAGAGCACAGTTCCGTCATGCCATGAAAGAAGCTAGGCGCCAGTCTTGGGTGTCATTTGTTTTCTCCATTAACAGTAGAACACCACCATCATCTGTGTGGAGGAAAGTGAAAAAGATAGCAGGCAAATTTACCCTAAACCCACCAACAGTGTTAAAGCTAAATGGTCAGTATATGACCAGAGCAACCGAAGTTAGCAATGCCCTGGCTGACCATTTTTCAAATGTATCATGCAAGTGTAAAGCAGCTCCTGGTCACCAGTATAGGAGCATTGAAGAAAAGAAAGTTTTAAATTTAGCAACAGGAAAGGAAGAGTCATACAATTCTCCTTTTACTGAAAGAGAATTTGACTGCACTTGGTCCGTGTAACGATACAGCCCCTGGACCCGATGGAATTCCATATGCAATGATTAAACTTGTACATTTTGATACAAAGTTATTTATTTTAAGCATTAATAATAGAATATGGCATGATCATAGTTATCCAAGTGTTTGGGAACTAGCCATTATTTTAGCCTTTTTAAAACCTGGTAAGGACAAGTTTTTACTGGTAAGGACAAATTTTTAGCAGCAAATTATAGGCCAATTGCATTGACATCTTGTTTATGTAAAATCATGGAGAAGATGGTCAATGTAAGACTGATGTGGTACCTTGAAAAGAAGGGTATATTATCACCAATTCAATGTGGATTCAGAAAAATGCACTCAACAACCGATGTGTTGATACGACTTGAGTCCTCTATTTGTGAAGCCTTTGCTTCCAAACAGCACCATGTGACAGTCCTTTTTTACCTTGAAAAGGCATATGATACCACATGGAGATATGGTATACCTAAAAGAATTCATGAGTTTGGACCCCCAGATGCTGAAGTGTTGACGAGGATGGGGGCCTTAGAGATTAGCAACTGGGCTCTAATGAACAGTGAGAACTGTTTTCCCACTAGACCTCGGTGCCCATTTGTTGATCCAACTAAATTAGTCAGCACTTTCTCTACTTTTTTATTCTCCCATCTCTTCCTTTTGGGCATGAACTTGTTCACGACTTTGGCTTGTATGACTTTGGTTTTGACGGCTTCTTTGGATTAGGCACAGGGTAGAATGGATGTCGTACCATCTCAACCTGTACAAATTTAGACATCATCACCCTCTGGCAGACCCATTGGGTACTGACCAAGTCTGTTATGAGTTGGGCTCCAGTGATCCGGTTTTAAGTCGCCCATATTTGCGGGTAATGGGTGACGCCAGGCATTGGAGTCGTCAGTGGGAGGGGGTAACTAACCCCACTGACCAGTGTATGCCCACTTTAAGAGAGGCAGCCCCTCTCTATTAGAGGACTGGTCCCCGCTGAAGCCTCTTCTCGTGTTGAGCCCCATGGGATAGGAGGAGTGACATCCTCCGATAAGAGGTGGATAACCCGGCTTGCTGCTACTTCAAAAACTAACCCCTCTGTTGACGACCTGGAAACTCTAAAGGACCATTCTACTAATGTTCAAAAAGTAATTTGGGTGACATGGAGAATTTGCGAATCCTTCATGTTACTCAGATTCCCATAGAAACCAATTATGATGTGCTGTATAAATCATTTCAATGTTATGGTCATATTAGGGAAATTAGAATGAGGCTTGAAGGTGACAAATGGGATTCATGGATATTATTTGATAACCATTATGAAGCATTCAATGCAATCACTAATATCATGAATATTAAAATCAATAATTTGGACTTCAAGGGTGCTCTTTGCGATCGGGTAACTAAGGATCTAGATGTATACAAACCTGCTGATAGGATTGAAAAAGGTATAGAGGTAGTTGTACCCTCCCAGAGAAAGCCAAAACCACCAAAGTTTCTTGTTGCTCAGTCAAAAGGGAGTACTGGAAATTATTTTAAAGTATGTAAATTTCTTCAAAAGAAAGTAGGTATCATCGCACCAGGAGATATATCTCGGTTTGGAAAGAACAGTTTCCTCAAAATTGCCAAATCAGAAACTCAATCTGTTATACTTTGAAATTTAAATACAGAGAATGATGACATAAAGCTGGATGTGAAACTGCATCTAAACTTCAGTTATGGAAGGGGAGTAGTTTTTAATAGAGACTTTTATGAGTTTACAGAAGAGGAGTTATTGGCCATGTGTCCTTTAACTGTGCGGAAAGTGCATAAAGTCCCTGGAACGTCAATGATTATCCTGACTTTCCATGATGCTGATGTGCCTTTCCACATTTACATAGAAAATGAACGAATTAAAGTTCGAACTTTTAAGCAGAAGCCGCTGCAATGTTTTAATTGCTTTTGATATGGGTATCCATCTAAAGTTTGCAAGATTGATAAAATGTGTAGTACTTGCTCCAATGTTTACCATGGAGAATGTACACTAGAGGCCAATTGTATAAACTGCAATTTAAATCATAAATCTACTGATAGGAGCTGCCAGCAATGTAAGTTGGAAGAGGCTGCTCTCAATAAATCCAGTATTGAACACATAAGTGTGGGGCATGCCAAGAGACTATTGAATAAATCAGCAAGTTATACAAAGGTATTGAAATCAGGAAGAAAAATGAGGCAGGAAACATCCAACCCACCTATTACTGCCTCTATTCCCCAGAAAATAAATTCGCCATCTGATAGAATTCTAGAGGATAGGCCAAGAATATCACGTAAGGCTTTTCTCACCTCTAATAAACCTTTGTCCCCCATTACAAAGGATAATACTAACCTCTTTCAGGCTATATCTTAGCCTGATTTGATGGAGCTTCCACATAAAACAGAGTTATCAGGTGCGTCTGTAGTGAGGAAAACACCAAAACCTAACAAATCACCACCTGTCAATAGAAAAAAAAAGAGACCTCCATCTCTCTCACCCCCATCTATTAAAACACCAAAGTTATAACATTAAATAGATATGATATTCTGCCTGTTGATATTTCAGATCGACAGGAAAACATCTTTAATCAATCAAAAATTCAAGTTGAGGTCCACCATCCCCCACAAGAATTAGGTAAAAAGAACACTGAATAGGCTAATATAAAACCTAACTTATCAAGACCCACACTTGAGAAGCCTACAGAAAATATTGTCAAGTCAAAAACAATCAATGGGAAGACCTCATCAAAGATGTCTTCCAGAAAATAATACTGTACATAGTTTTCTCCTCCAGTTTGCAATGGAATTGTCAGGGTTTAAGCTTTTAATTCACGAGCATTTCCCCATAATAGTATGTCTACAAGAGAGCAAGCTTGAGGCAAATACCCCTTGTCCTCGCGAATATGTTAGCTATAGGGAACCATATGATCACCGAGTAGGGAGCCAAGGCGGAAGCCTTTTATATGTTCGTCAAGATGTTCCACAAATACCCTTATCTATTCGTACACCTCTGCAGGCAGTGGTTGTACAGATTGATATAGGCAGTAAATATACAATCTGCTCTCTGTACTTGCCTCCAAATGATAACATATCATTTGATGATTTAGTAGAGGTGATTACATAGCTCCCTCAACCTTTTCTTTTACTTCGAGATTTGAATGGTAGACATCCTTTGTGGGGTAATGTTTTAGCAAACACCAGGGGATATATTATTTCATCAATTGTGGAAAACGAGGATGTAGGACTCCTTAATACAGGAGAGCCCACTTTTTTTGCTTCCTTTATTTCGATTGGAGGACATTAGATGATTAGCATACTAGTGATCATGCACCAATCATTATCAACACCAACAATGGTCCACCTGTACAAAGATTTCCACTATGGAATTTTGAAAAGGCTGACTGGGATAGATTTCGTGAGTTAAGTGAAATTGAAAGAAATGCAGATCAGTTTGAAAATATTGATGATGCCATAGACTTACTGAATGGAACCCTTCATACAGCAGGAGTTAATTCAATTCCCAAAACAACAGGGTTATTCAAACGACAACCAGTCCCCTGGTGGTCTCCAGAATTAACTGCCCTGCACAGAGCCACAAGAAGGTCTTTAACTCGACTGCATAGACACCGCACTGAGGGCAATTTGATTATATACAAGAAATGTAGAGCACAGTTCCGTTGTGCCATGAAGGAAGCTAGGCGCCAGTCATGGGTGTCTTTTGTTTCCTCCATTAACAGTAGAACACCACCGTCTGCTGTGTGGAGGAAAATAAAAAAGATTGCCGGCAAATTAACCCCAAACCCACCACCAGTGTTGAAGGCTAACAGTCAGTATGTGACTGAAGGAAATTATGTTAGCAATGCACTGGCTGACCATTTTTCAAGTGTATCATACAAGTGTGAAGAAGCTCCTGGTCACCAGTATAGGAGCATCGATGAAAAGAAAATATTAAATTTTGTAACAATAAGGGAAGAGTCATATAATTCTCCTTTTACTGAAAGAGAATTTCATTCGGCTCTTACTAATTGTAACGGTATAACCCCTGGACCCGATGAAATTCCATATGCAATGATTAAACATGTACATTTTAGTACAAAGTTATTTATTTTAAGCATTATTAATAGAATGTGGCATGATCATAGTTATCCAAGTGTTTGGGAACTAGCCATTATTTTAGCCTTTTAAAAACCCGGTAAGGACAAGTTTTAGCAGCAAACTACCGACCTATTGCATTGACATCTTGTTTATGTAAAATCACGGAGAAGATGGTCAATGCAAGACTGATGTGGTGCCTTGAGAAGAAGGGTATTTTATCACCAATTCAATGTGGATTCAGAAAAATGCACTCAATGACTGATGTATTGATACGACTTGAGTCCTCCATTTGTGAAGCCTTTGCTTCTAAACAGCACCATGTGACAGTCTTTTTTTACCTTGAAAAGGCATATGATACCACATGGAGATACGGTATACTTAAAACAATTCATGAATTAGGAATAAGAGGAGAGCTACCACCATTTATTCAGTCATTTCTTTCAAGTAGAATTTTTCAAGTGAGGGTTGGGGAAGCTCTATCAGAGAGTAAATGTCAGGAAGAATGAGTTCCTCAGGGTAGTGTGCTGAGTGTAACCCTCTTCGCAGTAGCAATTAATGGGATATCCTCAGTCATTCCCAGGGATGTTCTCTCAACATTATTTGTGGATTATCTCTCCATATAATTTGCTGGAACTTGAATGGCAATGGTTTGGAGAAAACTACAACTCTCAATTAACAAAATTACTCAGTGGGCCGATATGAATGGATTTAAGCTCTCGACAAGTAAAACTGCTATTGTCCATTTCTGTCGTATCCAGGGAGTACATCCAGACCCCGATATATACATTAAAGGTCAACTTATCCCATGTGTAAGTGAAATTAAATTTTTAGGTTTGATATTTGATCGTAGGCTTACGTGGGTGTCTCGCTTAAAAGTGTTAGAAACTAAATGTCTCGAGGCTCTGAATCTTTTAAAAGTATTGTCCCTTACATCATGGGGGCCAGACTGCAATACTATTTTAAAATTATACAAGGCCTTGATTTTTTCCAAAAATAATTATGGATGTGAAATATACTTTTAAGCCACCCCAAGCCAATTAAAGATATTAGATTCAATAAATCATGCTGGTATTAGATTGTCCACAGAAGCGTTTAGAATTTCGCCTATTACAAGTGTCCTTGTTGATGCTGGAGAATTACCTCTAGACCTTTACCAAAAGTCTTCTATTGTTCGGTATTGGTTTAAGTTGCTAAGACTCCCTAACTCTTTAGCCTTTGAGACTGCAAGCCTTGTAAGACACACATCATACTTTGAGCTGCACCCTAAATCTCCTCAACCTTATGGCTTTCGGGTGAAACAATTATTAAACAGTCTGAATATAATCAGAAGGAAGGTGCTTCCATTTAGGATATCAACGCCTCCATGGAAATTACTGGAGGTATCTGTTGTAAATATTTCATTGGAGTTAAGAAGAATATGACTGACTTAGAGTCCAGGTCTCTTTTTATGGAACATGTAGAACATAAGGGATCTACTTTTATATATACTGATGGCTCCAAATCTGATGCTGGCGTTGGATTTTGGGTACATAGTAATGATTTTAATTGTAGAGGTGCACTTCCTTTAACAGCTTCCATATTTACTGCCGAACTGTATGGCATACTAACCGCTGTTGAGAAATTAGTGTTAGACAAGGAGGGTAATTTTACCATTTTTAGTGATGCAAGGAGTGTCCTTTAAGCTTTGGAAGTTTTTCATTCTAGTAACCCTCTAGTTTTAAAAGATTTTAGAATGGCTTTTTATTATTGGTCAGAGAGGTATAACAGTTCAATTTTGTTGGGTTCCAGCACATGTAGGTGTGTCTGGGAATGAGAAGACAGATTTACTGGTGAAGAATGCTGCATCCGAGTTGCTACCTAGAAGGTATCCTATTCCCTTTAATTATTTCCTATCTAACATCAAGAAATTGTTTTTTAATAATTGACAGCAGTACTGGGATAGTCAAGATGGCAATAAGATGAGAGAGGTAACAAATGTCATATCTCCTTGGAGATATAACATGATGCCGCGAAAGTAGGAGACGTCTCTTTTTCGTCTCCACATTGATCACACTCGGTTGACACACGAGTTTCTTCTGAAGGGCCAACACCAGCCGTATTGCAACGATTGTTTAGTACCTTTAACAGTGAGGCATTTGTTGACCGAATACCCCAATTATTATAACAACTTAAGAAATAGATGTCTGTTTGAGGCTCGAGGTGAGGATGGCAGGTTCATCCTGGCCAAGATCCTTGGACGTGATGTGTCGTACAATACTAGTTGTATTTTTAAATTGATATGAGAAGCAGGTCTTCTTAATGCTATTTAAATTTTATAACACATTTACTTCCAGTAGCATTTTCAAATTTATATCAGAAGCAGGGCTTCTTAATGCTATTTAACTCTTATAACATATTTACTTCTCTGGTTTTAATTGAATATTCTTTTAATCTTTATTTATAATAAATAATATTGGCGTCAAAGACCTTCGATGTCAGGATGCCAGAGAACTTTAAATCAATCAATCAATCTATCATGAGTTTGGATTAAGAGGAGAGCTGCCACTATTTATTCAGTCATTTCTTTTACATATAGTTTTTCAAGTGAGAGTGGGGGAAACGCTATAGAGAATAAATGTCAGGAAGGAGGAGTTCCTCAGGGTAGTGTGCTGAGTGTAACCCTCTTCGCACTAGCAATTAATGGGATATCCTCTGTTATTCCCCGGGATGTTCTCTCAACATTTTTGTGGATGATCTCTTCTTATCATTTGCTGGAGCTAGAATGGCAATGGTTGAGAGAAAACTAAAACTCTCAATTGACAAAATTATCCAGTGGGCCGATATGAATGGATTCAAGTTTTCAACAAGTAAAAGTACTGTTGTCCATTTCTGTCATATCCAGGGAGTACATCCAGACCCGGATATATACATTAAAGGTCACCGTATCCCATGTGTAAGTGAAGCTAAATTTTTAGGTTTGATATTTGACTGTAGGCTTACATGGGTTTCTCACTTAAAAGCGTTTAAAGCTAAATGTCTCGAGGCTCTGAATCTTTTAAAAGTATTGTCCCATCCATCATGGGGGCTAGACCGGAATACTATTTTAAAATTATACAAGGCCTTGATTTTTTCCAAAATTAGTTATGGATGAAATACACTCTTCAGCCACCCCAAAGCCGGTTTAAAATATTAGATTCAATACATCTTGCTGGTATTAGATTGTCCTCAGGAGTGTTTAGAACCTCACCTATCCCAAGTCTCCTTGTTGATGCTGGAGAGTTGGCTCTAGACCTTTACCGAATGTCCTCTATTATTCGGTTTGGTTTAGATTGCAAGGACTTCCTAATTCTTTAGCTTTTCAGACTGCAAGCCTTGTTAGGCACTCAACATTCTTTGAGTTGCACCCAAAATCTCCTCAACCTTATGGCTTTTGGGTGAAACAAGTATTAAACAGTCTTGATAGAATTAGGATTAAGGTGCTTCCATTTAAGATATCATGAACGCCTCCATGGAAATTACCAGAGATATCTTTTTGTAAATACTTTATTGTATTTAAGAAGAATATGACTGACTTAGAATCCAGGTCTCTTTTTATGGAACACGTAGAACATAAGGGATCTACTTTTATATATACTGATGGCTCCAAATCTGATGCTGGCGTTGGATTTGGAGTACATAGTAATGATTTTAATTGTAGAGGTGCACTTCCTTTAACAGCTTCCATATTTACTGCCGAACTGTATGGCATACTAACCGCTGTTGAGAAATTAGTGTTAGACAAGGAGGGTAATTTTACCATTTTTAGTGATGCAAGGAGTGTCCTTTAAGCTTTGGAAGTTTTTCATTCTAGTAACCCTCTAGTTTTAAAAGATTTTAGAATGGCTTTTTATTATTGGTCGGAGAGGTATAACAGTTCAATTTTGTTGGGTTCCAGCACATGTAGGTGTGTCTGGGAATCAGAAGGCAGATTTACTGGTGAAGAATGCTACATCCGAGTTGCTACCTAGAAGGTATCCTATTCCCTTTAATTATTTCCTATCTAACATCAAGAAATTATTTTTTAATAATTGACAGCAGTACTGGGATAGTCTAGATGGCAATAAGATGAGAGAGGTAACAAATGTCATATCTCCTTGGAGATATAACATGATGCCGCGAAAGTAGGAGACGTCTCTTTTTCGTCTCCACATTGATCACACTCGGTTGAAACACGAGTTTCTTCTGAAGGGCCAACACCAGCCGTATTGCAACGATTGTTTAGTACCTTTAACAGTGAGGCATTTGTTGACCGAATACCCCAATTATTATAACAACTTAAGAAATAGATGTCTGTTTGAGGCTCGAGGTGAGGATGGCAGGTTCATCCTGGCCAAGATCCTTGGACGTGATGTGTCGTACAATACTAGTTGTATTTTTAAATTGATATCAGAAGCAGGTCTTCTTAATGCTATTTAAATTTTATAACACATTTACTTCCAGTAGCATTTTCAAATTTATATCAGAAGCAGGGCTTCTTAATGCTATTTAACTCTTATAACATATTTACTTCTCTGGTTTTAATTGAATATTCTTTTAATCTTTATTTATAATAAATAATATTGGCGTCAAAGACCTTCGATGTCAGGATGCCAGAGAACTTTAAATCAATCAATCAGTCTATCATGAGTTTGGATTAAGAGGAGAGCTGCCACTATTTATTCAGTCATTTCTTTTACATATAGTTTTTCAAGTGAGAGTGGGGGAAACGCTATAGAGAATAAATGTCAGGAAGGAGGAGTTCCTCAGGGTAGTGTGCTGAGTGTAACCCTCTTCGCACTAGCAATTAATGGGATATCCTCTGTTATTCCCCAGGATGTTCTCTCAACATTTTTGTGGATGATCTCTTCTTATCATTTGCTGGAGCTAGAATGGCAATGGTTGAGAGAAAACTAAAACTCTCAATTGACAAAATTATCCAGTGGGCCGATATGAATGGATTCAAGTTTTCAACAAGTAAAAGTACTGTTGTCCATTTCTGTCGTATCCAGGGAGTACATCCAGACCCGGATATATACATTAAAGGTCACCGTATCCCATGTGTAAGTGAAGCTAAATTTTTAGGTTTGATATTTGACTGTAGGCTTACATGGGTTTCTCACTTAAAAGCGTTTAAAGCTAAATGTCTCGAGGCTCTGAATCTTTTAAAAGTATTGTCCCATCCATCATGGGGGCTAGACCGGAATACTATTTTAAAATTATACAAGGCCTTGATTTTTTTTCCAAAATTAGTTATGGATGAAATATACTCTTCAGCCACCCCTAAGCCGGTTTAAAATATTAGATTCAATACATCTTGCTGGTATTAGATTGTCCTCAGGAGTGTTTAGAACCTCACCTATCCCAAGTCTCCTTGTTGATGCTGGAGAGTTGGCTCTAGACCTTTACCGAATGTCCTCTATTATTCGGTTTGGTTTAGATTGCAAGGACTTCCTAATTCTTTAGCTTTTCAGACTGCAAGCCTTGTTAGGCACTCAACATTCTTTGAGTTGCACCCAAAATCTCCTCAACCTTATGGCTTTTGGGTGAAACAAGTATTAAACAGTCTTGATAGAATTAGAATTAAGGTGCTTCCATTTAAGATATCATGAACGCCTCCATGGAAATTACCTGAGGTATCTTTTTGTAAATACTTTATTGGAGTTAAGAGGAATATGACTGACTTAGAATCCAGGTCTCTTTTTATGGAACATGTTGCAGAACATAGGAGATCGACTTTTATATATACTGATGGCTCCAAATCTGATGCTGCCGTTGGATTTGGAGTACATAGTAATGGTTTTGATTATAGGGGTGCACTTCCTCTATCAGCTTCCATATTTACTGACAAACTGTATTGCATACTAACTGCTATTGAGAAAATAGTGTTGGTAAAGGAGGGTAATTTTACCATTTTTAGTGATGCAAAGAGTGCCCTTCAAGCTTTACAAGTTTTTAATTCTAGTAACCCTCTAGTTTTGAAGATTTTAGAATGGCTTTATATTATTGGACGGAGAGGTATAATGGTTTGATTTTGTTGGGCTCCAGCACATGTAGGTGTGTCTGGGAATGAGAACGCAGATTTACTGGCAAAGAATATTGCATCCGAGTTGATACCAAGAAAGTATCCCATTCCCAGTAATGATTTCCTACCTAACATCAAGAAATTGTTTTGTAATAAATGGCAACAGCACTGGGATAGTCTAGATGGCAATAAAATGAGAGAAGTAACAAAAATCATATCTCCTTGGAGGTATAACATGATGCCCCGAAAATGGGAGACGACTCTTTGTCATCTCCGTATTGGTCACACTCGGTTGACACACGATTTTCTTGTGAAAGGCCCACACCAACCGTATTGCGATAACTGTTTAGTACTTTTAACAGTAAGGCATTTGTTGACTGAATGCCCTAATTTTAATAACTTAAGAAATAGATATCTGTTTGAGGCTCGAGGTGAGGATGGCAGGTTCATCCTTGACTAGATTCTTGGACATGATGTGTCCTACTATGCGAGCGGCATTTTTAGATATATTTCAGAAGCAGGTCTTCTGAAAACTATTTGACTTTTATAATGACATTCAACTTTTATGATTTTAATTGAATGTTCAATTAATTTTCATTTAAAATAAATGATATCGGCGACAATGACCTTAGATCTCAGGATGCCTGAAAACTTTAAAGCAATCAGTCAACCTCAATAACAATTCAGTGCTTATGCCAGCTGATGCTGAAGTCATCTATATCTATTTACCATGGCACTTTCCCCAATTTAAGGGATAGCCGACATGAAAAAAGAACAAAAGGAGGATTATTCCTCTTTGTTCCTTCCTGTCTCAGTCGAGTTTGGTTGGTACTGCTAGGGTGCCACAGTCACCCTCCACCAATTTTTCACCACAAATGAAGCTCCCCTCCTGCTGCTACATGAGAAAGCAGTCACCATAAAGTGACCCAAGGTAGCAGCAGGGCCTATCAGAAGTGCGTCAAAATCACTCGCCATTCATTTCTATTCCTAACAAGTTCTTTTACCTCTCTCATATCTAGCCTGCTGTCACCTAGTGCGTCCTTTGCTCCATCCATCCACTCAAACCTTGGCCTTCCTCTTGCACTTCTCTCATCAGCTCTTGCATTCATCACCTTTCACTCAGCAGACAACCATTTCCATCCTCTCAACATGGCCAAACCACATCAACACATTCATATCCACTCTAACTACTAATTTATTTTTCACACCAGTTCTCACTCTTACTATTGCGTTCTTAACCCTATCCAACTGGGATACACCAACCATACTCCGCAGACACTTCATCTCGAACACATTAAATTTCTGTCTCTCCGTCACTTTCATTCCCCATAACTCTGATCCATACGTCACAGTTGGTGCAATCACTGTCTCATAGAGAACACTTTTTACATTTGTTCCTAACCTCTATTCTTTATCACTCCCTTCATCGCCCTAAACACTTGACATCCTTCATTCAGTCTCTGACATACATCTGCTTCCTCGCCACCATTTACAGCAACAATAGAACCCAAGTACTTAAACTGATATACTGCCTCAAGTAAATCTCCATTCAACATGAGATTCGGTCTAGAACCCCTCTCACTTTTTGAGCACCTCATTACCTTACTCTTACCGACATGTACTCAAAGCTTCCTTCTTCCACATATCCTTCCAAACTCTGTTACTAATCGACACAACTTCTCCTCCAAGTCTGCAACCAATACAGCATCATCCACAAACAGCAACTTATTCACCTCTCACTCATGGTCACTCTCATCTATCAGTTTCTATCTTCAATCATGTACTCGAGTATTCACCTTTATTACAGCTCTATCAACAATCAAATTGAACAACCATGACGACATCACAAACCCCAGTCTCAGCCCCACTCTCATTGGACACCACTCACTCACCTCATTCCTTATCCAAACACATGTTTACTGCCTACGTATAAACTCTTCACTTCTCACATCAACCTTTTACAAATTCCATATAACTTCGTTTTATTCTACATCGCATCCCAATTAACTCATCAAAATATTTCTCCAGAGCCGTAACTGGAAAATATACCTCCTTACCTTTTGCTAAATATTTCTTGCATATCTTCTTAACTATAAAAGTCCTACTCTTGTTATAGAACCCAGCATTATATATTATTTAGAAAAAATACAAATTTTATTTTTTTTTTATTTTACAATAAAACATTGTTGACTTGCTTAGAAAATGAAAATAAATTCCTGATGATGATTTTGTGACCAGGCCATTCATCAGCCTATTCTGGGTTTAAGGCAGTTTTGTTCTTGGTCTGGAGTGTATGTATTCTTAAGAGGAAAGAAAAGTCTTCCAAATGGTTTGTTGTGTTCTCCTTTTCCATGGAAGAGGTCTCTCAGATAAGCTAACCCTATAAAGGTGCTTCGTCCAGTACCAGCAGAGGCACAGAACACCTTTGTGGACATTCTTGCACTTATTTGTGGGCAAAATGAACTGGGGTAGGAGACTGTATCACGTTTTGCAGGGGCTCCTCTGCCATTGACCAGCATTTTGACGCCTTTCAAAGATCAAGGGCTTTCTTTGAGCTGCTGTTGTCAGATATTATACTCTTGACTTTCGTCTGAGCTAACTTCCAGATCTGTGGGACTGAAAGTTCTCTACTGTCTAGCTGGTCAAACAAGATTTATTCTCTCAGCAGAGGACCTTTTATGTGCTGAAGGTCAAAAGTGAAGAGACTTTGACAGGAAAATGGGCTGGGCTACTCGTCAGAAATAGTACCTGCCGTTAACTACCTCTAATGAATTACAGAAATTCCAGCTCTGCTGAAGACATGTTCTTATCTTAACGGGCTCTAGTTTTTATATCTTGGAAAATTAGAAGTAATTTTAATATTTGCCATTGGTTTCTTTTGGGAAAAGGGGTTTTGTGTGAATAACTATTATAAAATCTACAAAAGGGGTTATGTATAGCATACATGCCAGAAATGTATAACAAGCAAATGGAGAAGATAGAGATTAAAGCCTTTGGCTTGCATGTATAGAAAAATACCATTAATATTAGAAATTTGTCATTTAATTTTATAAAATTCCAAAATTCTCATCTTTCCATTCTCCGATGATTATTGTTTTCTTTTATTTCAGAATTTTCCTCCAGAAGGAAATAGTCATCCAACTCTTGTGACAGGATTTTGTAAACTGCTGAAGATAGCTGCGGGAGATAAAGGACTGGGAAAAAAGAAGAAACCTCATTGTTGATTCCTGTTGAAAGAATTTGATGAAGGATGTCATCTTGTGATAGAGAAAGGATGAAGAATTCGGAATTATTAGAATTTCCAATAAAAAGCGAAATTGAAGATTCATTTCCACTGTCTACAGTCAAGTTGGAAAATAATGATGCATCAGTGAGTGAGGACGATTTACAAAGTTGCAAAAAGGAAGTCAAAGAGGAGGAAAGTGTAAGGACTTATCTAGGGATAGTTGGGAAAGAGGAATGTAGCAAATGGGAAGTCAATGAAGAGGTAGATCAAATAAAAGAGGAAACAATTGAAAATAGTAGTTGTGAAACATATCTTTGTCATGAAAATGAATCTAAAACTCACTCTGATGTTGGTACAGAAGAGAAGTCATTTGTATGTGAGAACTATGAAAATCAATTTACTGGAATTGTTAACCTCAACACTCAAATGTTGATTCACCCTGGGGGTCAGTTCAGATGCAGCGAATGTGGCCTAGAATTTTCTAAGGAAGATGATATTAAAGCACATAATGAAACTCACACTAGGAGGAGGTCATTCAAGTGCAAGGAATGTGGTAAAACATTTTTTCATAAATGTGTTCTAACGGTACATTATAGAACTCACACTGGGGAGAAGCCATTCAAGTGTAATGTCTGTGACAAAGCATTTCCTCAGAAAAATAATCTCACTGAACATTATAGAATTCATACTGGGGAGAAGCCATTCAAGTGTGATATTTGTGACAGAGCATTTCTTCAAAAAAATAATCTCACCTCACATTATAGAATTCACACTGGGGAGAAGCCATTCAAGTGTGATGTCTGCAATAAAGCATTCACTTTGAAAAGCCATCTTACAACACATTATAGAACTCACACTGGGGAGAAGCCATACAAGTGCAATGTCTGTGACAAAGCGTTCCCTGAGAAAAGTAATCTTACATCACATTATAGAATTCATACTGGTGAGAAGGCATTCTTATGTGATGTCTGTGGTAAAGCATTAACTACGAAAAAACGTCTCACCGCACATTATAGAACTCACACTGGGGAGAAACCATTCAAATGCAATGTCTGTGGCAAAGCATTTTCTGAAAAAAGTACTCTCAAATCACATTATAGAATTCATACTGGGGAGAAGCCATTCAAGTGCGATGTCTGCGGTAAAGCATTTACTGTGAAAAGTCATCTCACAGCACATAATAGAACTCATACTATGGAGAAGCCCTTCAAGTGCAACGTCTGTGACAAAGCATTTTCTGGGCAAAGTAGTCTCATAACACATACTAGAACTCACACTGGGGAGAAACCATTCAAGTGTGATGTCTGTGACAAAGCATTTTCTGATAAAGGCAATCTCACAGCACATTATACAATTCATACTGGAAATAAGGTAAGATAGATAGGATGGATACTAAGACCAGGAAGATTCTCACCCTGCATAAAGTCACATATAGAAACCAGAGTATGGATAGGATATACCTCCCCCGCAGAGAATGTGGACTAGGCTTAACCGAGATCAATCAAGCCTACAGAGCAGAAAAAGTAAGTACAGTAGAGGGCAGTACCTAAAAAGCTCTGAGGATGAAAACACCAAAAAGGTTGCCCAACATCATAATGAAGCCGTGAGCCAACTAACATCAATAACAAAGCAGGCTAAGAACTCCGCAGGAGACTTGCTAAAAGAAACAAAGAGCACTTAACAGATTCCAGCAACAATGATAGCCAGAAAGACTAAGCAGAAATTCAGTTCCAGAGAGAAAAAACTTAGACTGGAGAGGGGAAAACACCATGGAAGAGCAAGAGGATTCCAAGAACTGAAAAAAAGGTACATGGACAAAGAAGAGTCTCTCAGATGGATAAGGAATGGAAATTTAGATTTTGATGGAGAAAGGATGATAATAGGAGCACAGGACCAAGGCCTCCCAACAAATCGCTTCAAGAAAATGGCGAGCAGATCAGGAAACGACCAGTATAGGTTTGTCAGGCAGCAGTTGAGAGTGGTCATCTGGTTTCATCCTGCCAAACTCTACTTGCAGATGGTCATTACACAGCTCGCCACAATAAGATCTGTAAATATGGCACTCCTACTCTAGAGTGATAACCAACAGAGCAATACTTTTATAAGCGATATCTACAAGTGAGCAACTTACAACGGAGCAATGTAATTAAGAGCGATATTCTAAAAACTAGTGCGATAAATAGTTGTTTAAAAATAGAGGGTAGTCTTAGTATATTATTGGTTTAAACGAATAATTAAAGAATGATAATACAAAAAATAGCAGGTCTTTTTAAAATGACTAGTTACTAAATAGTTAGTTAATCTCTAAAAAATTTCATAAAGTCGGTGGAAAACTTGTATCTTTTAAAGGACATCTGTATCGGAAAAGCAAAGAACACAAGACTACAATAAACTGGCGGAGTGCTATTTAATGTGGAGGATATTCCGCGTGTGAGAGAGGGGAACATTGCCACCTACCAGATCCGTCAAAGATTAAGGTTAGGAAACTTCATTCTCGAGTGATAAAAAAAGTCGTAGTTACCGGAGATGCTCCACCCAAAACGTTAATTTGGGTAAGTTGGTTCATCTAGAAATCTGGCAAGTAGGCTACTATTAAAAAACAGAAAGAGAAGACATGTTTTTCTCTTACCTTCAGCACCAAGTTCCAAAAATGGATCTGTCCTATCATTAAAATATTCATTTACTTCCTCAGAGAACAGAATCTGCTATTTGACTCTGGTGTAGAAGACGAAGACTGAATTTTGATTTTGGGGACAAAACATATGAATAAATAAATTCATCGATACCATGACTGGTTTATTGATGGGACCTTCAAAGTAGTTTTTCCAGGTATCTTTTACCAGCTTTTTCGTTTAGATGTGTATGGATTGCCAGACAAGTCAAGGGGATACTTACCGCAGGTTTTATTTCAACAAAGAAAGAATATGCCACTTTTATACTTTCTCCGAGATTGTTCTTACAACTTCGAGATGAATATTTAAACTTTTAAAATTTTATCTGGCCTTTTATGCTTTGAAATAAATTTGAAATATTTTTTGTTATTTTTTTTATTCAGTTTTCCTTTAAGTTTATTTTTACATAAATTTTTAATAAATTTTCCGCTTTACAATAATCGCTCTTAAGTTATATTGCTTAAATAGGCAATCGCTAAAAAATAAGCGCTGAAGTAAAAATCGCTATAAGAAAAAATGCTGTAGAGAATGGATGGGGTAAATATATACATAGGAAAATATGTAAAGAATACAAAATTGAAGTAAAAGATAAGGTATGGGAGCATGAACCAGATCCAGTTGCCTCCAACAGAACCATTACCAAATTTTATGATAAGATAATCCCAACAGGAAGATATAGAGAAGGAGTTGCGATAAAACTTGATTTTGTTATCTGGAATAAAGAAAATGAAACGGCATAGATTATCACCCTGTGATTTTGGCCTCAATAGAGCTGAGAGGCAGAAAATAATAAAATATCATGATCTAAATAACGACCTGAAAAATACATGGGAACTCAAAGAAATAGGAATAACACTTGTGGTGGTGGTTGGGATAAGAGGACTTATGAAGAAAAACTTTAGACAATACATTCAGATGATGCCAAGTTGCCCAAGCATAAATGAGGAGTAGATTGCTGCCATCAAGGGAACAGTGACCATCTTGAAAAGAGTCCCCGTATACAAGGCTAGTGGAGCATAGAGGTACAACCATAGACAACAGACTGGGGTCCATTGTACCACTAATACAAATTGAAACTAATTAAGTTATTAAGACAAAGAGTGAGAAATATGTAAAGAATACCAAATTGAAGTAAAAGATAAGGTATGAGAGCATGAACCAGATCCAGTTACTTCCAGGGGGACCATTACTGTACCATCTTCTATGATAAAATAATTCCAACAGGAAGATATATAGAGGGAGGTGCTATAAAACCTGATATTGTGATCTGGAATAAGGAAGAAAAACAGCAAAGATTATAGTTGTGACATTACCCAGTGATTTTGGCCTCAATAGAGCCTCAATACCCAAAAACTAAAGAACGACCTGAAAAATATACGGGAACCAAAAGAAATATGAATAATACCTGTGGTTGTGCAGACAACTGGACTTGGAGAAGAAAAACCTGAGACAATACCTTCAAGCAATACCAAGTTCTCCAAGCATAAATAAAGTGCAGATTGCTACCTTCAAGGGAACAGTGACCTTCTTAAAAAGAGCTCTCAGGTACAAGGCTACTGAAGCATAGAGGTGCAACCATAGACCCCAGGCTGGGGTCCATTGCACCACTGATATAAATTGAAACCAATCAAGGTATTAAGACAGAGGGAGAAGCCATTTTAGTGTAATGTCTGTGACAAAAGATTTTCTGAGAAAGATAATCTTTCAAAACATAGGACTCACACATGAATATATTCAGATATCACAAATGTGGCAAGGAATTTACTTAGAAATACGATATCACGAAACATTTTAAAATTCACACATGGAAACTGAAGGAAATAGGAATAATACCCATAGTTGGGGGCAACAGGACTTAGGAAGAAAAGCCTAAGACAATGTCTTCAAGATGCAGAAGCAAATGAAATGTAGATTGCTTCCATCAAGGAAATGGTAACCATCTTGAAAAGAGCCCTTGGATACCAGGCTATGGAGAATAGAGTTGCAATTGTAGACCCCAGGCATAGTCCTATTACACTCCTGATATAAATTAGAACTAAATCAGGTAATATGTAGAATCCATAAAAGTGCAGTGACTGAAATATCGTTTTCCAGGGAATCTTGTCTTTCAAAGCATGAAGATTTGTGTTGGAGAAAACAAGTAAGGAAGTGGGGAAGTCATGTTCTTTTAAAAAAAAAAAAAGGAGAATGGTTTGACAAAATTATTAAATTTAATAACTAGACTCTAGTTGTATTTTTATGAAAAATCTGTACAACAGTTCACATAAAATAATAATTGTAGGACTGTTGTCAATATGGAGAGGATTTCTCTCTCTCTCTCTCTCTCTCTCTCTCTCTCTCTCTCTCTCTCTCTCTCTCTCTCTCTCTCTCTCTCTTTTAACTTGATTGCTGATGGTTCCTTTGCCAATGATTTTTAGGAACATTTACAAACGACTTAGAATCCCTTGATTGTAATTTTTATCAAACAAGGTAAATATGTCTGAATGAATGAGATCTGTGTTTCCTTTTGGGATGTTCAGCTTGTGATTTTCACTGCGATGCATCTGTTTTTAGCTAGTTATGCATCTCATGAAAGTGACTCGCTAGTTATGCGTAATACTTTGTTGCTTAGGGATATGTGATAGAAACCTGACTAGTAGTTGTAGCAATTAAAAGAAATTCTTGGACAACAAAAAATAAGTATTATATGCATTTGTTTGCTATCTTTTGCTGTATTTGTTTCAGAGGGACATGAATACGGCAGTGTATCTCCCTTTGATTATCTTGGCACTAAGGGAAATTAAACTTAATTGGTGTATTATTATGCTGAATTTGTTTTGTATTTAAACTTCTAAGATTAGTATTATTTCCACATTGAATCATACATAAAGAATCACATTACTATTTTTAACTAAAGTGTAAGATTTATTACTATACTCAACATTACGAGAAATATATGATAAGGGATGGCACTTGGTTTTAAACAGATTCCCCCAACCGTTCACACATCACACTCGACTGATCCTCTCTCCAACCCCTCCCCCTTACTGGCACACACACACACACTCTCTCTCTCTCTCTCTCTCTCTCTCTCTCTCTCTCTCTCTCTCTCTCTCTCTCTCTCTCTCTCTCTCTCTCTCACACTTTCCTTTTTCCAATTTTTCACCAATTCTCTCTGCCAATCCGTTCTAACACTCACCTCCATCATTCCCCTTACCCTTCGTTCAAGGAACTATAACTGGCCACCCACATGACTCAATTTTTCCTTTTATCACTTTTGTATTTTATCTGTAAATATCAGCTAAGACTTTTGCCTCCTTTCCCACTCGTTCTCTCAACCTTCCATTCACCCAGATATTGTTCACTTGAGTTGTTGCTCACCATCCTTGGGCCTACCTGCCCAGAGCACACCAACCCCATCCCCTACCGCCCCCATGTCCATCACACACTACACTCGCTTCAGCAGGTAACCATTCCCCTTTCCTTAATTCAATACCTATTTCCCTTACATGTTTACCTTTCCTTTACCAAAAGAACACAGCTTTTCTGAGCTAACACTTCTTTATGGTATAAGTTCTCATTCCCCTGCCATTAAAATTGAGCCTCCTTTCTTATATTTATAGTTCTTTACATATTTTTTTTCATTTATCCTGAGAGTGTGTATTTGTGCCGTGGCAACATCTGGCTTATTAGCATGGGAAGGCCCCGTTCATATGCTATATTTAAGATGAGTAAAAACCTTTATACAATAACCATGCCTAGGTGGTGGTGTGGAAACAAAGTTAGAATAATTTTGGATACAATTTGGAATTACACCTATTTAAATAGTAACACAGAGAGACAGAGAGAGAACGAAAGACAAGGACAAAGGTAAGGAGGTGGAGCGGGGTTGGCAAAAGAAGACATGCTGCTGATCTGTGGAGATGTGGCACGAGTGAGGAAAATTATTTAAAACTGTGACCTCCCCAACTGACTATTTGCACTTTTTTGTCTATATTTTGTTCTCGCATAACAAATTTACCGGAAAATTAAAAAAAGTAATTGCTGCTTTTATGTTTTATTATAATATTTTTCCTTAAATCTTCTTATTTAAATATAACTGGCTTTAGAACTGCACTGGGAGATGGCCAACACATTCAATGAAGCAGTAGCTCTCTACCTCCATTCAAATCTCAGGGCCTTAAAGATACCTTTTCCTTGCTGACAAAGACGTGAATAAACACACAAGAAGAGAGAGAGGGATGCGTATAGAATGGGCACCAAGTGCACATTAAGTTGAAAAGGCAAACAAAACTTCACATTCAGAGGCCATGACATTAGTAATTATCTTGCACTATGATAAAAATTAGAACTGTAAAGAAAAGTTTGTGCTCCTTCATAAATGTAGGTGTCCCAGGTTAGGGGAGCCATCCAAGTTCACTTTCTATTATAAGGATTTTAAGGTTAAGAAATACACAATAAAGTTGCCAATACTCTCCATTTGTCTTATGGAGCAATTTAAGGAAGGCCTTTCTTTATCTTTCAAATTGAAGTTTTCAGGATAAAGCACTGGTGATTTTCTAAACAAATGGGAAGGAGTTTCTGATAATGAGGATTTTGTGTTACTTTAAGAAACTAAATTTGACGCCATTCCTTATCCTTTGAAAGAAGGAAGAGAAAGTTGATACTGCTTTATTGCCAAGTTTGTTCAAGAACTAAAATGATCTGATAAAAGTAAGTTTAGGATATGACTGGGTTTCTCTATAGCATGATGCAGTAAGAAAAGTTTGTTCCTACATATACTACAAAACCATCGACTTTTAATGGTCCCGGCCGGTATGCCAATATATGGGGGTATAGGATGAAAAACGCAAAATCCTGATAAAACAATTCAGTAAACTTTGTGTGGGTATTGGAGAATGTGTATACGAAATATTTTGTCAAAATTTCTCTTACTTTCATAGTTACAGAGTAATTAGTAAAAGTAACTCAATAAACCAAAAACATTGTTCCCTACAAGAAAATGCAGTATTGCTTCTGTGATCATAAATCTTTATGATTATTACATTTTAATGTAGAACAAATTGTGGGCAATGGCATCTGTATAGATTCCATGAATCACAAGACGAAGTATTACACGTAATTATACCGAAAATTCCGAAATTCGGCCTTCAGTGCTAGCAAAAACTTAAAAGGACTACACGTATGAGTTTGACCTCTGACATTCACTGGTTTCGGCATGAATTTCCTCGTGCCAAAGAGGCAAAAACAATTTTAACATCTCGCTAACATAAGGAAGAAGAAAATTTTCTCTAGTATAAGAGTTCAGACGTGGGTAATATCAGTGATATTAGCAGAGTTAGTGAAGGGGAGAGATAATGAAGGAGCGACCGTCTCGCCTAGTTGATATCCAAAAAGGAACATAAAATTCATAATAATCATGATTTATTAATATTGTATGTAAAAATAAAAAATAAAAAAAAATTGGACTCAAAACTATATATATTAACCTTCAAATTGTATTTTCTTCCATAGTTTTATAGACATGCCGAAGAGGGAAAGACAATTTCAACATCTGCTAGCATAAAGAAGAAGAAAGCTCTAATAAGAGTTCAGAATTGGGTAATATCGGCGATATTACCCTCTTAACGAGAGAATGGCTTTGTGGAAATTCTTTCCACGCTTTATTTTAGTCACCCGAGTTATTCCATTTTTTATTTTTTGTTTGTTATTTTCTGGATTTTATGCATCTCGTTTTTCTTTTGTTTCCTTTGTAACCTTCATTATTATACCCTTAAATATTCATTGCTGCTAACATGTCCATCATTCCCCTGTAATGCTTTACCTTTCATCACCTCATTCCTCTGTAGATGATTTTATCTCATTTCCTGAGCTCACAGTACATTGCTTGACGATGCAACAGACCGTCGACAATTTTAAAAAAAACAGCACTTGGTTGCGTTCTGTTCCAAATGCTCTTGAAGCTTTGTATGTTTAACCACAATTGGTTTGTATTTAAGTAACTCTTTAATTTACATAACTCATTGATCTTAGCTTATTGCTATTTACATCTCAATACCAATTTATAAGTCTGTTTAGCTAGGATTGTTTTCTGTGTTATTGAACATCACTAAACGCCACTTAATTTTTTTGTAAGTATATTAATTCTTATAAGCCAGACAGTAGGATTTATTTATAATTACTTTCCCCTGGAGTTTCAAAAATGATCCTTGTACAGTATTTATAAAAAGCACCCTTCAGCAAACCACGTACTCATGGAAATTTGAAGAAGCAGCACCCTTCAGCAAACCACGTACTCATGGAAATTTGAAGAAGAAGACTCGACCGGTTTGAACTAGCGCAGCGGCGGGAGGTAGAAGCGTGCGAGCGGCCCACTTAAAAACCAGGAAGCGTGGAAGGCGGACGTAGGCATAGCCTCTTCATCTGAGACGTCGTTTTAACATAGGCGTCGGTTCAACTACCTGTTGGTCAACCATTTACTAACCAACAGTATGCCTTACTTTGTGCCATTATTTAGAAGATAAACTTACGAAGACAAAACACGTCAGTGCAGAACTGAAGATGCACCGTGTTCTTAACAGTTTACAAGATGCCTCCACTACGTCTACAATCAACCCTCAAGAGCGTGAGTACTAATTAACGGTGCTCAACCTTGGCCAAGGAACTGTCCCCCCCTTTTTTTTTCTAGCCTTTATTTGACGATGTGCACATTTAGCTAGGAAGTCAAGTTCAAACTGTCTGGTTTAATCATTCGTGGTGTGTCCGTTACTATAACTTGTGTTCCTGTTCCCCTCTATCAAGTTTGAATTTTTTTGCCCGAGAAGAATGTGTTCAAAGTAGTGAGTAGAACTTTTGGTATTATTTCAGTCACCAATTTTACTTTCATTGGTTGATTAGTCATTTGATTATTGATTTACGATTTAATTGATTTGACCATTTTCTTGGCATTTTTTCATTTTTCATATGCCATGCGGTCTTTATTCAAATTTCAATTTGGTAGTTTTGCTGTTTTTTTCCTGTGTCAGTTAGGTGAAAATTCCTGTTGTACTTTATGGAAATAAACACCATTTTTAGGTTAAAATTATTAACTCTTTTTAACTTGACCTTTACATTTTGAAATGACTAAATGAGTTATCTCATGAGGTGAGATATGACTTAAGGGTAAGTTTATATTTACGTCAATCTAAAACTATCGGTGTCAATCCTTTATTGTAATGTTCTACGGTATTACCTCCCGGTGGTCCTTAGGATGTGTTGACTTTTACAGTACTGCTCCCCCTAACTCTTTGTGAAACTGTCGTTAACGTAACTGATTCAGTCCAACCACACTTGATTGGGATTTACTATTCTGCGCCCTGGAATAGCGTCTGAACATCAAGGTGATATCGGTGCCGACAGTCCCGATATAGAATAATCTTTGGACTTAAACGTGTGTAGGGAAAGCAAACCGTCTCCATTGCGGTTCTCTAGTTTGTCAAGTGTGATAGTGTTGGCGCTCCATCCTTCAGGCTCGGGTCCGGAAATCAGAAACGGGGAGGCCTTTCTCGGAATTATTTCCCACACTTAAATAGATAACAGCCTTGACACAGTCATGTGGTTTCTTCATATTGTTGAAGAATTGTGACGGGCAAGAGGGCTCTCGAACTTGGGGAAATTGCCCCCCCAAGTTCGAATCTAAATTTTTCTTCTGCTCAATATTATTTCGACCTCCTAATTTTATCAACTTTCTTTTGACTTGGTGTCCTAACTCTATGAGTATTATTTCTCTTAAGTTTATGTATATATATATATATATATATATATATATATATATATATATATATATATATATATATATATATATATATATATACATATATATATATATATATATATATATATATACATACATATGTATATATATAAATTTATATATACATACAGTATGTATATATATAAATTTATATATATATATATATATATATATATATATATATATATATATATATATATATATATATATTCAAATAAGCCATATATATTTTTGATACATTAATGTCTGGATTCTCTTAACGACCTCGGGATCAGAGCCCCAGGCGAAATCGCACAAAGACAAGAGCTTGTGACCAACCGGGAATTGAACCCTGGTCTGGCAAGTCACTGTCAATACAAGCTTGCCGGACCAGGGTTCGATTCCCGGTCGGTCACAAGATCTTGTCTTTGTGTGATTTCGCCTGGGGCTCTGATCCCGAGGTCGTTAAGAGAATCCAGACATTAATGTATCAAAAATATTTATGGGTTATTTGAATATGAAAAACACGTCTAAATGTGCAAAATTTATCTTATGTGTATATATATATATATATATATATATATATATATATATATATATAGTTCATTTATCTATTATTTAAATGGCGTGGTTATTTCCACATTCGTTATTACTGCCTGTTTAGATGAATGGGAGAAGGGATCACGGTTGGGAGGTATTTGCATTCAAAGTTATATATGAGAGTATTGGAGGATCTCAGCCATCCTGAAGATGGTTTGAACCTTTTTGGAGGGATCCAATCCTTGAGGTGGGACTCTTGGCCTCTGGCCGGAAGCCCATCATTACAGATATGGGGATGATGATTCCATATTCCTTTGGTTTCAGTCCCAATAGGCGGGTTTAGCTTACACCTGTGCCTTTATATCTGTTTTGGTGCTATCCTTTGGGTAGTGTATGTAGTGGACCATCTGGGAAGTATACTCTCATTGTGCCGATATTGGAGGATGGAAATTCCATTTCCAACGTATGATACTTTCTTAAAATTCTCAAGCAGGTAAACCAACAAAAAACATCAAAGAAAATCCCACCCTTAACTATGGACCCTTCGAACGCCGACTCCCCATCCCCTGGATTTGCTGACTCCTCCCCCCCCCCCCCCCCCCGACACTGTTGACGACCTCTGATAATGAGAATAAGGAAAGTTCTGTTGATGACCTCGGAACGGGAAAGGACCATTCTACTAATATTCCAAAATCGAGTAATTTGGGTAATACAAGGAAACTTCGAATTCTTCATGTTACCCAAATTCCAATAGAGACGAATTACGATGATCTATATAAAGCATTTGAGTGCTATGGATGAAGCCCGCATGTATTATGACCGTGAAAATACTCACTCTTAATCCTGCAGAAGACTGCGATACATCATCTGGTGTTCCTCGTGTAAAGGAAGGAAAACAGAAATGAGTATACAATTGATTATCACACTGATAAGCAATATGCAAAAGTCATCTTTTGACAAAATAGCTTAGGATAGTAAGCTATAAAGGGATAGTGGGAGACATACTTGTGTATCCCCTACAAGCAAATGCTGTTACCTCCCCTCAGTATTAATTATAAGGAGACTCCTCCATCCGAGGAACTCCAACTAAAAGGGTTCTAACACCTAGGTGTAGAGAAGTGTACAAGGCACTGTCCCTTTCTATTCTTAACATTGTGGGGTAAGGAGAACTGATTTCTTAATCAGAGTATTGAAGGAATACCATTCTTTCAATATAGGAGTGGTACCAGCAGAAGCTCGCACAAGGGTACCCAAGATATGTAGAAATAACTACTGTATAATCATAGTATAGTTTTCTGTTTGCAGTATATACTATATTGCAAATCATTGGCTACTGCATAATTATATATAATGTAGTTTAGCCAGTGTGCTGCCTATGTGGCAAGCATCTGACGGCACGGTCCATCTGGCCGCCAAGTGGACTAAGAAATTAAAAGACATATATTTGTGTATCCCACCCAATCTATTTGCTGTGGCCTCTCTTACAATATTAAATCATGGAGTTTCCTGATCAGGGAGACTCAGGGATAAGGGCTGTACCCTTTAAGGGTTAGAGGTGTCACACCACCAGCCCTTTACGATATTTAATATTGTAGGGCAAAATGAAAACTGATTTCTAATCAGAATATTGAAGAAATTCTATTCTATCAATATAGGATTGGGCTCAGCAAATATCTGGGCAGGGATACCCAAGATGTATAATATACTGTATACACTAGTTTTTTATCTGCAGTATATCCTATACTGCAAATATACTGACTACCTGTATAGACATATACTGTAGTTCAGCCGGCGTAGCTAGTTCTTGCCGGTACATATATCCCTTAGGAAGCTACTTTAGGATACTTCCATCAGGACAACATGGCTTGAGCCCAAAAATAGATTTTTCGCTTCGCTCAAAATCCGTTTTGAGTACTATGGATGTATAAAAGAAATAAGGATGAAACTTGAAGATGAAAAATGGGATTCATGGATACCTTACAATAGTTATGATGAAGCATTCAATGCAATAAGTAACATGAATGATACTAAATTAATAACTTGAATGTCGCGGCTGCTCTTTGCGATAAGGTACCAAAGGATTTGGATGCATATAGGCCTGCCGATTGGTTGGAAAAAGACGCGGATTTAGTTATGCCTTCCCAGATAAAGCCAAAACCACCAATATGGCTTATAGCTGAATCAAAGGGGGTTACAGGGAATTATTTTAAAATATGAAAATTGATTAAGAAAAAAAGTAGGAACTATTGCATGGGGCAATATATCTCGTTTTGGAAAAAAATAGTTTCCTAATCCATGCCAAATCAAATACACAGTCTGTAATACTGTCCAACACAAAAACATCTAATGATGATATTAAGTCCGATGTCAAACCCCACCTAAATTTTAGCTACAGAAGAGGAATAGATTTTAACAGAGATCTGTATGAATTTACAGAGGAGGAGATACTGGCCATGTGTCCACTAAATGTATGGAAAGTTCACAAAGTCCCAGGTACATCAGTGATAATCCTTACGTTCCAGGATGCTGATGTACCTTTCCATATTATTATTGAAAACGAAATGATTAAAGTAAGACCATTCAAGCAGAAGCCACTGCAGTGTTTTAATTGTTTTAGATTTGGACACCCGTATAAGGTTAGCAAAGATGAGAAAATGTGTGGTATTTGCTCCAAATCTTACCATAGAGAATGTGCACTTGGAGCAGGTCTTTAAATTGCAACTCAAATCATAAATCCACAGACAAGAGCTGCGAGCTATATAAGTTGGAGGAAGCTGCCCTCAAATCTAATTTAGAACATATAAGTGTGGGACAAGCCAAAAGACTATTAAATAAATCAAATACCTATGCTAAGGCACTAAAATCAAACCAACCTAGTACTGTACTGCCAATAGCTCTAGAACAAGAAGTATACCATCTGATAAAATTTCAAATAACGAAGTAACCATATTACCTCCTGAGGCTTTACCACGGTGTATTAAAACTAGGGCATTGCCAATTGCTGTACAGCTTTCGTCCCCCATTACAAAAACTAGTACAAACCTCTCTCAGTCCATGTCTGTGCCTGATTTGATGGAGGTTCCAATTAAGACCAACTTACCTGATACACGTGTTGTGGGAAAGGTGCAAAAACCTAGAATCCCACCATCTATTAATCGTAAAAGAGAGAAACCTCCATCTCCCCCCCCCCCCTTCATTAGAAACATTAAAGTTATGACGTAAACAAAATTTGATGTTATGTCTGTTGATGTTTCTAATGAGCCAGAAGATAAACTGAATAAATCAGAAATACAAGTTGAGGTCCACTATCTGCCTCAACAAATAGATCAAAAGGATACAAAGAAAAAAACAAACGTAAAACCCAACATAACAAGACCGTCTCTAAAGAAACCTACAGGTAGTAATGTTAGATTAAAAACTGCTAATGGGAAGACCTCATCCAAGATGTCTTCTAGAAATAATCCATAGTTTTCTCCTCCATTTTGCAATGGAACTGTCAGGGTTTAAGGGCGAAGTATGAAGAACTTAAGCTCATAATTCATGAACATTCCCCCATAATTGTATGTCTACAGCAGGGGTTGGCAACCTTTTGAAGACAATGTGCCACTTGATAATTAATACCATTATTTTTCCTACCGTGCATGCCAGTTGCTATTTTTTTAGCACTATATAAGAAAATTTAGATTAAAATTGTTCAGTATGTAGTAACCATTTTAATTATAACTCATTTTCCTGAACATGCATAACATGAATGTAATAATTATGTTGCATTTAGAATTCGCCGTAACAGAATTATCTTATATTTCAAGTTTATACCTCAACATATAAGTGAGATTCTTACCCTTGCTTCTCAAATGCCAAAATTGAAATTCCAGGTGAATATGTGGACACCTTGAGTTTCACACAACCCCCGAGTGATCCGTTGTAAGCCTGGTGCGATGGGGGCTGAAAATGTGCTTAATGTGTGAAAATAATTTTCTTGATGAACTATTTAGTGCAATTTCAGAATGGATTGCCTAATTCTATCATCAACCGTTTTGTAAAGCCTTTTTTGGGCTCAAGCCATGACGTCCTGATGGAAGGTTCCTTTGGTAGCTTCCTTGGGTAAATTTAACTACAAGGATATTCCCAGAGAATTAAACCACAGGTTATTACAGAATTCTTACTTCTGGTGCGAGTATCCTAAAGGTTTCCCTTTAAGACATCGTTTATCAACAGGGGACGCATGTATTAACACGCCACATAGCTATCTGCACCCCATATAGAGTTAACACTTCGATATGGAAAGGTGGAGAATAACTGGGGAGCCGTTCCACAGTTACACTCGTCCGTGGCTACTTTTGGTACTCGAAACGTAAACAAACGGGCGCCATTGCTAAATGACGTCACGTCCGTCCTCATCCTTCTGCTTGTAGCTACCTTGCTTAGACGGATTTCCCCTTGTGCGATTTTCATCGACTTGCATCGCCGTTATGTCTCTACCTTCAGCCTCGCCTTCTTCTGGAAAGTTGAGTACCAGGTCCCAGTATTGTTTAAATAAGCTCTGGCCGTAAAGTAACTTATACTTTTCGTAATATTTCGTGTTTTGTGGCGGAGCTGTGCCGCTACCGGACACGCCATTTTAGGGCGTCGCTGTTCTCTTGCATGCCTTATTTAGCTAGTCAGAACAGCTTTTTCCGGCCTCTTAACTAATTGATATTGTTAGTTATTTAGTCTTCATAGCTAGGAACTTCATATATCGTGTTTTAACGCTCTATTATCCGGTCATCGTTTGACCCCATACTAGATCGCTAGCTTAGCCCCTAGGCTAGATTGCCTAGCACTTGTGTTCATGCATGATATATTCCAGTGATCCTAGGTTAAGTTATGAAGATAGTGGCATTATTTATCATACTGTTAACTGTGATGTAAGTGTTTTTCGCCTTCAGGGGCCATATAGGGGACCGGTTTGATTGCGTTCCTTTCTAACCTAACCTAAATGTAGGAACCCCTATATGCTCCCTACATCCCCTGCCTACGGGCATTCCCTCTGCGTGGCCAAGCATCCCCTTCTATAGGGGAATCTTGTCCACAATCAGAGTATTTATCGCTTCTCTGTCTACCTTAAGGGAATGATCCCCCCTTAGGGTTGCGACCGAGAAAGAGGAACGGCTCTGTCCTTCCTCAGTTGCTTATGGTTAGGTTACTTACCCTTCCCTGCAACTTGCGATGTGTCTTTCAGCCTACCTAGCATGGGAATTAACACTCCTTATCTAGGTTAGGCCTTGGGGGGGGGGGCTAGTTCTGTACTTTTATAGTTTGAGACGGTAGTCTTGCACCGTTCTCATTCTGGTTACCTACCCTAGGCTAGGGAGCGTCCTCCCTTTCCTTGGTGGCCGTTCTTGTACAGAGCCTCCCCTATGGAAGACCCCTCTTCTTCTCCCTCCCCACCTATCCCTTTGGTGTAGGCTAGCCCATACATAGGCTTGCCTATACACATCTGTCCCTAGTCCTACAACTCCTCCCTTGGGTGGAGTGATAGGGCTATCTTGATCTCCTGTTGAGCAGGCCGCTCTGGTACACATACCCTTCATAGCGTTCTATGGGGGTAGCCACTGGCAGCGGTTTGTCCAACAGGGGGTTCCCCCTCTTGAGTGTACTCTAACCCTCCCTTGGGTTACCCTGGCACCCGCCCGGCTGCCGGCCCCCTGCCATTGGATGCTAGGAGGATCTACTCCTATCATGTGTACTTTCTCTCTGGAGGGATGCCGGAGAGGTATGTGGTCTTACCCCTCCAATCCCTCCTTATCTGTCTCTCTATCTACTCTGGTGCCGGTCCCTTGTCGCCTCTACTGCCGGCGATATCGCCCTACACTTTGGTGACTCTCTCTCATAAGATACACTCCCTCCTCTAAGTCGTCAGCCTTCCGTGTGCTGGGGGGCTGCCGCCTTCCGTCGGCATACAACCGATGATCCACCCCTCCCTTACCTAGTTTCGGTTGTCCGACCTTCAGGCCGGCCTCCGGCGTGCCGGAGGTCTGGGTATACTACCATATACTTCATTATCTTATGAACTGATCACCAAGCCGCGGAGCCTCCGCCTCCCGCCGGCGGTCGCCAAGTTGGTATTATGCTTAGATACTCAATGTGTCTGTCTTAATGCCTTACACCCTGCTGGAGCGGCCTCTGGCGTGCCGCCGGCCTGCCGGGGCCCCTCCGGAGGCACCAAGGGACTTGCACGCCTTCTACTACCTGTCGACAACATGCCGACAATCCTACACTGCAGCCAGATGGCTTAGCCACTCCTATATATAGGTATTGTCTTACCATTCTACTAGTGGCTGTGCTGTCTTCTTGCACATTACAATTTTCCAGCATACTCTGTGTGTCTTAGCATGGTCGGTTGCCGGAACCTAGATCTATACGGGGTCTCCCATTACCCCTTTAACCCAAGGAACTGAGTGGTCTCAGTCCCTGATACACCTCGCAGGCAATCTCTGCTAGAACTTAGCTTCTACCCACCACGGTGATCCATGCGGATTTCCGTTTTGTGTCCCTCGGTCACAAATGAAACTGCCTATTGATAAGGTCACGGTAACCGACTGGGCGGGATTCACAAGTATGTGTCTATCTACTTCCTTTCCCGCTCCTATTCTCAAACATTACAATATTCATGAATTATTTAATGTTAGATGAAATTTTGACTACTTAAAATTTAACCTTAGAGTAATGTAAGTCATTCTTATGCCTTCCATATACTCATGATCTCTTTCCTTTACAGGAGGAGTATATGAAGTGTGAACACAAATTCTGTGGAGTGAATCGCCCGGACTTCTACGGGCACAAGGCATGTCGGACCCACGCCCCCTGCGCCGCCAAGAAAAGCGACCTGAAATTCTGGGACCCGCAGCACTGTACAGTCTGTAAGAGTCGTCTGGTCGAAGTGTTCGACGATCCTCCGTCAGCGGAGGTAAGGGACAACGCTCGGGAGAAGCTACGCAAGTGGGTGCGTGGCTTCCAGAAGAACGCCACCGGACCGTATCTCGCTACCGAAGATTTGAGGGCCTTGCTATTCCCGAATGCATCAAAAGACTCAGTGGTCCCCAGTGATCAGATTCCTACCGTCCAGATAGTGGTGGAACCTGATGTTGTCATGGCCCAGTCCATGCATGAGTGCCGTCTAGATTCCGACAACGTGGAACGTATGTCGGAAGTGTCGGAAACAACGGAGAGGAACCTCATGGGCGAGGAGCTCGACTATGAGGAAGATCAGGTGGAATACCCTGATTCGGAGCAAGAGGTCGCTCCCACTCCTACCCCTGCACCAACTCCTACGCCGACCGAGGAATCCCTTCCTTCAACGTCTGCCACCCCGGACCCTATCCCATCAGGCACTCAGGAGGTCTTCAAGATGCTTGAAGCCCTCATGGATAAGAAACTTCGCGAGAACCACGAGCTATTCAGGTCTAACCTTGGAAGTTTTAAGCAACCGAAAAGGATTTCGGTTAAGGACCTCCCTGCCTGCTCGGATACTAACCCATGGAGGTATGCCGAGCACATGCCGATCACCACGGGCAAGATCTTCATCAGTGAGAAGGTCGGCTCGATCGCGTTGGAAGAAGTGGAGTTCTTCCCAAATTTTGAGGCTTATCCGGACTGTCACGTCCGACTCAGGTCCGAACCCGCCTCTAAAGAAGAGACCGAACCGAAGGAGGTAATTGTGTTCGATCTCTCGAAGGCCCAGGCTATGCTAGCCAACACGGTGAAGAGTAGGGGCTTCACCAATTCCAAGATGCCGGCGCTTAGTAAAAAGCACCCAACCTTCGTCGCACCGAACAATGCGACCTTCCCCTTTATTGAAAAGGCCTTCACTGCGGTACTGAAAGCAGTGGAAGAAGGGAAACCTTGCCCTGTACTGGAGGAGTGCAGGCCCTTCTCCCTGACTACTCCCCCTGATGATAGACACTGGAAAGACATCCAGTCGACATTCACAGTGGGGAAGCTAGAGCCTGACGTTGCTGGTCGTCAGTTTAATGAGGACCTCCCAAAACTCAACGATCACCTCCTTCGTAGGGAACAAGATACGAAGGAAAGGCTTGCCGCATCAATGTCCCTCCAGGTACAGCTTGAAGTCATGGCCGGTGACACTAGGATCCCAGACTTCTACATGGTCCTTGCCAAAACGCATTTGGCAACTGTCATGAAGGACCTGTACAGCTTCACTAGGGCTCGCAGAGCCTGTCGTGAATTCGTGTTCGGGAGCGCTACAGTGAGACACGAACCCTGGAGGCTGATTTCCTCCAACATCTGGGGTAAACACCTCTTTCCCTCCTCCCTAGTGAAAGAGATCACCGACAAAGCCGCCACGGAGAACAGGAACCTTCTCCATAAGTGGGGCATGTCGAAGAAAAGGAAATCCTCTCAGGACGACGGCCCTCAACCTAAGAGGAAACCCCAGAAACCAAAACCCCAGCAACGTCATCAGAGACGGCAGTTTCCGGGTTCCGCTACTCCCCAAGTGGCAGCTCAGCCACAACAGACCTTTCAGCTGGTCACCCAACCGATGGTCTCTCAGTCACCGGTCTTCACCCCTGCATTTGAGCAGCAAACCACTACCTTTCGTCCCAAAGGTAGAGGCTCAAGCAGAGGTTCAGGCAGAGATGTGTCTCGCCGCCCCTCCAGAGGCAGAGGAGGAAGGGGAGCTAGCGGCTGAGGTAGCAAACCCTCGGGAAGCCAGAAGCAATGAAGTGCTTCCGGTGGGAGGAAGACTCCGCCAATTCCAGGATCATTGGACCTTCGATCTCTGGGCACACAGCATCGTCAAGAAGGGACTAGGCTGGAGATGGACATAACAACCCCCAGCCTTCCAGCAATTCTTCCAACAGTCAACCCCCCTCCTGGAAGAGTACGTCCTAGAACTCTTGAACAAGAAGGTGATAAGGAGGGTAAAGTCAACCAGGTTCCAAGGGAGACTATTTTGCGTCCCCAAGAAGGACTACGACAAACTCAGAGTCATTCTAGACTTATCCCCCCTCAACAAGTTCATTGCGAACAAGTTCAAGATGCTGACTCTTCAACAAATAAGGACCCTCCTGCCTCAAGGGTCCTACACGGTCTCTATAGACCTGGCGGATGCCTGCTGGCACGTTCCAATGAATGAATGATTTAAAGTTTTCAGGCATCCTGACATCTAAGGTCATTGACGGCGGTAACATTTAATTTATATATACAAAAGTAAAAAATGAAATAAAATAAAAAATTAAAGAGTATTCAATTAAAATCATAAAAATTGAATGTCATAAAAGTTAAATATTTTTCAGAAGACCTGCTTCTGAAAGAAATCTAAAAATGCCACTTGCATGGTAGGACACATCATTTCCAAGAATCTTGGCAAGGATGAACCTGCCACCCTCACCTTGAGCCTCAAACAAATATCTATTCCGCAAGATGTTATAATTGGGGCATTCGGTCAACAAATTCCTTACTGTTAGAGGTACTACACAGTTGTCACAATACGGTTGCTGTTGGCCCGTCAGCAGAAACTCATGTGTCAACCGAGTGTGACCAATACGGAGACGACAAAGAGACGTCTCCCATTTTCGGGGCATCATATTATACCTCCAAGGAGATATGTCCTTTGTTACTTCCCTCATTTTATTGCCATCTTGACTATCCCAATGCTGTTGCCATTTATTGCAAACCAATTTCTTGATGTCAGGTAAGAAATCATTACAGGGAATGGGATATCTTCTTGGCAGCAACTCGGATGCAGCCTCCTTAGCCAGTGAATCTGCCTTCTCATTCCCGGACACACCTACATGTGCTGGAACCCAACAAAATTGAACTGTTATACCTCTCCGTCCAATAAGGAAAAGCCATTCTAAAATCTTTAAAACTAGAGGGTTATTAGAATTAAAAACTTCCATAGCTTGAAGGACACTCCTTGCATCACTAAAAATTGTAAAATTACCCTCCTTCTCCAACGCTATTTTCTCAATAGCAGTTAATATGCCATACAGTTCGGCAGTAAATATGGAAGCGGTCAGAGGAAGTGCACCTCTACAATTAAAACCATTACTATGTACTCCAAATCCAACGCCAGCATCAGATTTGGAGCCATCAGTATAGATAAAAGTTGATCCTCTATGTTCTTTAACATGTTCATTAAAATGAGACCTGGCTTCTATGTCTGACATATTCTTCTTATCTCCAATAAAATATTTACAAAAAGATATCTCTGGTAACTTCCATGGAGGCGTTGATGATACCTTGAATGGAAGTATCTTATTTCTAATTATATCCAGACTATTTAATAATCGTTTCACCCGAAAGCCATAAGGTTGAGGAGATTTTGGGTGCAACTCAAAGTATGATGCTTGTCTTACAAGGCTTGCAGTCTGAAAGGCTAGAGAGTTAGGGAGTCTTTGCAATCTAAACCAATACCGAAGAATGGAAGACATTCGGTAAAGGTCTAGAGGTAACTCTCCAGCATCAACAAGGAGACTTGGGATAGGCGAGGTTTTAAAAGCTCCAGTAGACAATCTAATAACTGCATGATGTATCGAATCTAATATTTTTAACCGGCTTGGGGTGGCTGAAGAATATACCTCACAACCATAACTAATTTTGGAAAAAATCAAGGCCTTGTATAATTTTAAAATAGTATTGCGGTCTGCCCCCCATGATGTATGGGACAATACTTTTAAGATATTCAGAGCTTCAACACATTTAGCTTTTAGCACTTTTAGGTGAGAAACCCAGGTAAGTCTACAGTCAAATATCAAACCTAAAAATTTGGTTTCCGATACACATGGTATCCGTTGACCTTTAATGTATATATCCGGGTCTGGATGTACTCCCTGGATACGACAAAAATGGACAATGGTAGTTTTACTTGTCGAGAACTTGAATCCATTCATGTCAGCCCACTGGATAATTTTATCAATAGAGAGTTGGATTTTTCTCTCAACCATTGCCATTCTAGTGCCAGCAAATGATATTGAGAGATCATCCACAAATAATGTTGAGAGAACATCCTGGGGAATGGCTGAGGATATCCCATTAATTGCTAGTGCAAAAAGAGTTACACTCAGCACACTACCCTGAGGAACTCCTTCTTCCTGGCACTTACTCTCTGATAGAGTTTCCCCCACTCTCACTTGAAAAACTCTACGTGAAAGAAATGCCTGAATAAATAGTGGCAGCTCTCCTCTCAATCCCAATTCATGAATGGTTTTAAGAATACCATATCTCCATGTGGTATCATATGCCTTTTCGAGGTCAAAAAATACTGTAACATGGTGCTGTTTGGAAGCAAAGGCTTCACAAATAGAAGACTCAAGTCGTATCAACACATCAGTCGTTGAGTGCATTTTTCGGAATCCACATTGAATCGGTGATAAAATACCTTTATTTTCAAGGTACCATATCAGCCTTGCATTGACCATCTTCTCCATGATTTTACATAAACAAGATGTCAATGCAATAGGACGATAGTTTGCTGCTAAAAACTTGTCTTTACCGGGTTTTAAAAAGGCTAAAATAATGGCTAGTTCCCAAACACTTGGGTAACTATGATCATGCCATATTCTATTAATAATGCTTAAAATAAATAGCTTTGTATTAAAATGTACATGTTTAATCATTGCATATGGAATTCCATCGGGTCCAGGGGCTGTATCGTTGCAATGAGCAAGTGCGGAATCAAATTCTCTTTCAGTGAAAGGAGAATTATACGACTCTTCCCTTCTTGTTGCAAAATTTAAAATTTTATTTTCTTCAGTGCTCCTATACTGGTGACCAGGGGCTCCTTCACACTTGCTGGATACATTTGAAAAATGATTAGCCAAGGCATTGCTAACTTCATTTGCTTCAGTTACATACTGGCCATTCACCTTCAACACTGGTGGTGGGTTGGGGGTGAATTTGCCAGCTATCTTTTTTACTTTCCTCCACACAGAAGATGGTGGTGTTCTACTGTTAATGGAGGAAACAAAAGACATCCATGACAGGCGCCTTGCTTCTTTCATGGCACGACGGAACTGTGCTCTACATTTCTTGTACATAATTAAATTCTCATCAGTTCGGAGTCTACGCAATCGTGTTAGAGATCTTCTTGTGGCTCTGTGGAGTGCAGTTAGTTCTGAAGACCACCACGGGACTGGTCGTCGTTTGAATAACCCTGTTGTTTTGGGAATTGAATTGACTCCTGCTGTATGAAGAGTTCCATTCAGCAGATCTATAGCATCATCAATACTTTCAAACTGTTCTGCTCTCCCTTCGATTTCACTTAGCTCAGAAAATTTAACCCAGTCTGCCTTGTCTAGATTCCAACGTGGCGATCTTTGCAAAGGTGGACCCTTGTTGGTGTTTATAATGATTGGTGCATGATCACTAGTATGCCAATCATCTAATGTCCTCCAATCAAAATCAAGAAGGCAGTTAGAGCTTGCAATTGAAAGGTCAATGCATGACAAAGTACCTGTCTGAACATGGAAGTGCGTGGGCTCTCCTGTATTAAGGAGCCCCACATCCTCATTCTCCACAATTGATGAGATAATATTGCCCCTTGTGTTGGCCAAAACATCACCCCATAAAGGATGTCTACCATTCATATCTCCCAGTAAGAGAAAAGGTTGAGGGAGTTGTTGAATAACTTCTGCTAAATCATCATATAAAATATTATCATTTGGAGGTAAGTACAGAGAGCATATTGTATATTTTCTCCCTATATCAATTTGTACAACAACTGCCTGCAGGGTTGTACGTATAGACATGGGTATTTGGGGAACATCTCGACGAATGTACATGAGACTTCCGCCATGGCTCCCTGCTTGTTGATTATATGGTGTTCTATAGCTAACATACTCTCGAGGACTAGGAGTGTTAGAATCAAGCATACTTTCCTGTAGACATACTATTATGGGGGAATGCTCATGAATTAGGAGCTTAAGTTCTTCATATTTCGCCTTCAAACCCTGACAGTTCCATTGCAAAATGGAGGAGAAAACTATGGATTATTTCGGGAAGACATCTTGGATGAGGTCTTCCCATTAGCAGTTTTTAATCTAACATTATCACCTGTAGGTTTCTTCAGAGGTGGTCTTGTTATGTTGGGTTTTACGTTGGTGTTTTTCTTTGTATCTTTTTTATCTATTTGTTGAGGGGGATGGTGGACCTCAACTTGAATTTCTAATTTATCTAAATTATCTGCTGGTTGATCGGCAACATCAACAGACAAAACATCATATTTATTTGATGTCATAATTCTAGTATTTCTTATGGAAGGGGGTGAGAGAGATGGAGGTCTCTCTCTTTTACGATTAATAGGTTGTGAGTTACCAGGTTTTTGTACCTTCCCCACTACAGGTACACCTGATAACTTGGTGTCAGGTGGAATCTCCATTAAATCAGGCAAGGATATGGCCTGGGAGAGGTTAGTACTATCCTTTGTAATGGGGGACAAAGGTTTGATAGTGGTGGGCAATGTCTTTTTGTTGATACTCAATGATAAATCTTTAGGAGGAGATGTTCTTGTCTTATGCAGCACTTTATCAATAGATTGTGAATTCCTTTTTCGAGAACTACCTACAGTAGTAGGTGGGTGAGATGATTCCCGAGGAACTTTTTCTCCTGTTTTTAATGTTTTTGCATAAGTATTAGATTTATTTAATAATCTCTTGGCATGCCCCACGCTTACATGTTCAATAATTGATTTATTGAGGGCAGCCTCTTCTAACTTATAAAACTGGCAGCTCCTATCATTAGATTTATGATTAGAGTTGCAGTTTAAGCACCTTGCCTCAAGTGTACAATCCCCATGGTAAATTTTGGAGCAAGTATTACAAATTTTTTCATTATTGCAAACTTTGGAAGGATGTCCAAATTTAAAGCAATTATAACATTGCAGTGGCTTCTGCTTAAAAGGTTGAACTCTGATCCTTTCGTTTTCTATGTCTATGTGGAAAGGTACATCAGCATCCTGGAAAGTAAGAACAATCATTGATGTTCCAGGTACTTTATGTACTTTCCACACTGATAGGGGACACATGGCCAACATCTCCTTTTCAGTAAATTCATACAGATCCCTATTAAAAACCACTCCCCTTCCATAGCTAAAGTTTAGATGGGGTTTGATGTCCAATTTTATATCATCATTTACTGTCTTCAAATTAGACAGTATAACAGACTGTGTATGACTTGGCCTTTATCAAGAAACTTTTCTTCCCGAATCGAGATATATCTCCAGGTGCGATCGTACCTACCTTCCTCTGAAGAAATTTGCATATCTTGAAATAATTTTCCGTACCTCCTACAGATTGAGGAAGAAGCCACATTGGTGGTTTTGGCTTTCTTTGGGATGGTATATCTGCCTCTATATCTTTATCAGCCCAGTCTGCTGGTCTGTAGACATCCAGATCTTTAGGTGCCCCATCACACAGAGCACCCTTAACATTCATATTACCTACTTTAATATCAACAATGTTACAGCTTGCATTAAATGCTTCCTCGTGACAATTAAATGATAACCAAGAGTCCCAATTATCATCTTGAAGTTTCATTCTAATTTCTTTTATTGATCCGTAACACTCAAATATTTTATGTAGCACATCATAATTAGCTTCTATAGGGATTTGGGTAACGTGCAGGACTTTCAGTTTTCCTGTGTTGCCCAAATTACCCTTTTTCCGAGTGTTTAAAGAATAGTCCTTTTTAGTTCCTACGTCGTCAACGGAGTTTTCTTTAAATTAATTGCCAGAGGTCGTCAACAGTGCCGGGGGCGAGTCAGCATATCCAGGGGAGGTGGGGTCATTTTCACAAGATTCCATCATAAAAAAGAAGAGAGAAGAGTGATTTTTTGAAGTTTGATTTACCTGCTTGAGAACATTAAGGCATCACATGTTGGGAAGGAGATTTACACTCTCCACTACCGGCACAGTGAGAGTATACTTCCCAGATGGTCCACTCCATACCCTACCCGAAGGATAGCATCAAAACAGATATAGAGGCACAGGTGTAAGCTGAACCCGCCTGTTAGGACTGAGACCAAGAAACTATGGAATCATCCTCCCCATATCTGTAATGACGGGCTTCCGGCCAAAAGCCGAGAGTCCTACCCCAAGCGTTGGATCCCCCTGGATTCCGAAGACCCAACACTTGAGAATAGTTCCGCCAAAAAGGTCCAAACCATCTTCGGGATGGCTGAGATCATCCAATACTCTCACATATAGCTTTAAGCACAAACACCTCCCAACCGTGACACCTTTCCCATTCATCAAAGCAGGCAGCAATACCGGATGTAGAAACATCCGCCCAAGTGGCAATAATAGATGTAGAAACATCCATGCCATAAAAAGAGAAAAAAAAATAATAATAAACACACATATATATGTAAATATATACACATACATATGGGAAATTTTACTCATAGGGTTGGGACAGCAACATGAAGGAAAGTTTATAATATTAGGAGAAGGTTGAAGCCATATAAAGAGTTAGAAAAAGATGAAAGAGAGAAATTTAGATTCGAACTGGGGGAGCAATTTCCCCAAGTTCGAGAGCCCTCTTGCCCGTCACCAAGATTCAGCATGGGAATGAAATGCCGTGCTGAAGCTCAATGACTTCATCAAGGCATTCTCTCATTAAGAGGGACGTTCCAATGAACCATCACGCTTCCTCCTACCTAGGATTTTGACTCCAAAGGAAAAGTTACGCCTTCAGGGCCATGCCCTTCGGGCTCAATGTGGCCCCACGGATCTTCACCAAGCTGGCAGATGCCATCGTTCAACAGCTCCGCCTTCGCGGCGTCCAGGTGATGGCTTACCTAGACGACTGGCTGGTCTGGGCGACATCGCCCGAAGATTGTGTACGATCCTGCAACAAAGTCACCCAGTTCCTAGAACACCTGGGATTCAAGATAAACACCAAGAAATCTCGCCTCTCTCCAGCTCAGAAGTTCCAATGGTTAGGAATTCATTAGGATCTTCAGTCACACCGCCTTTCCATCCCACAGAAGAAAAGGAAGGAAATAGTAGGGTCTGTCAAAAAACTGCTGAAATCCAAACGGATCTCAAGACGACAGCAGGAACAAGTTCTAGGCTCTCTACAGTTCGCCTCTGTGACAAACCCAGTGCTTCGTGCACAGCTAAAGGATGCCGCGGGAGTCTGGAGACGTTCTGCATCCATCGCTCGAAGAGACCTCAAGAGACGGCTCCCAAACAGACTTCGGTTACTCTTAAAGCCGTGGTCGGAAGCAAAGGCCCTGAAAAGGTCCATTCCTCTTCAACACCCACCTCCATCATTCAACATCCACACGGACGCTTCGCTGGAGGGTTGGGGAGGTCACTCCCACCAACGACAGGTTCAAGGGACATGATCTCCCCTATTCAAGACGTTTCACATCAACATCTTGGAGGCCATGGCGGTCCTTCTCACTTTGAAGAAACTCTCTCCGCCTCCCTCGATCCACATCCGTCTGACTCTGGACAACTCGGTGGTAGTCAGATGTCTCAATCGTCAGGGCTCGAGATCGCCCCAGATAAATCAGGTACTTCTTCCGATCTTCCGTCTGGCAGAAAAGAAGAAATGGCACCTGTCTGCAGTTCACCTACAAGGATTCCGCAATGTGACGGCGGACGCTCTATCACGGACAAACCCAATAGAGTCGGAATGGTCTCTAGACGTAAGATCCTTCTCCTTCATCTCTCTCCAAGTCCCGGAACTTCAGATTGATCTCTTCGCAACGAGCGACAACAATCAACTTCCTCGTTATGTGGCCCCGTACGAGGACCCCAATGCAGAAGCAGTGGACGCCATGTCACTGGATTGGAACAGATGGTCCAGGATATACCTGTTCCCTCCCACCAACCTTCTGCTGAAAGTCCTCTCCAAACTGAGAACCTTCAAAGGGACAGCGCCCCTAGTGGCTCCCAAGTGGCCCCGGAGCAATTGGTACCCCCTGGTCCTGGAGCTGCGGCCCAAGCTGATCCCCCTCCCGGGCCCAGTTCTCTCTCAGCAAGTACAGAAGTCGACTGTCTTCGCTTCATCACTGAAAGTCAGGGACCTTCATCTCATGATTTTCTCTCCCTAGCCGTGAAGAAAAGGTTTGGGATCTCGAAGAAAAGTCTAGACTTCCTCGAGGAATACCAGACCGAATCCACACGACGGCAATACGAATCATCCTGGAGAAAGTGGGTCTCGTTCGTCGAAGCAAAAAATCCTATGGAAATCACCATTGGTTTTTGCATGTCCTTCTTCATTCACCTTCATGGACAAGGCTTAGCAGCCAACACGATTTCTACCTGCAAATCGGCTTTGACTAGGCCACTACTGTACGCCTTCCAGATTGATCTGTCCAGCGATATCTTCAATAAACTACCAAAGGCATGCGCTAGACTACGCCCAGCACCTCCGCCAAAACCTATCTCCTGGTCCCTGGACAAGGTGCTCCATTTTGCCTCTAACTTGGACAACGATTCGTGCCCTCTCAAGGATCTGACTCAAAAAGTTATATTCCTTTTTGCTCTCGCCTCGGGAGCCTGAGTCAGCGAAATAGTGGCATTATCAAGAGACGAGGGTCATATCCTGTTCACAGATACAGGAGAACTTGCCCTCTTCCCTGATCCGACGTTTCTCGCAAAAAACGAATTACCCACCAAGAGATGGGGCCCCTGGAGAATCTGCCCCCTGAAGGAAGATGTCTCTCTATGTCCAGTAGAGAGTCTCAAGGTCTATCTTCGAAGAACTTCAGACTTTGGTGGAGGTCAACTCTTCAAAGGAGAAACATCGGGTAGCGACCTGTCACTGAAACAACTAAGAGCGAAAATCACCTACTTCATTTGCAGAGCGGATCCTGACAGTACACCCGCAGGTCACGATCCTAGAAAAGTCGCATCTTCTCTGAATTTCTTCCAGAGTATGGATTTCGAAAGCCTCAAGAGCTTCACAGGATGGAAATCTTCGCGCGTTTTCTTCAAGCACTACGCGAAGCAAGTGCATGAAGTCAAACATTTCGTGGTAGCCGCAGGTAGTGTTATGAAACCCGCCGTTTAACTCTGCATAGAACAGCGAGTTACTTGGGACTTAAACTCTACGGGTGCCTGTGTTGACCCTCGTGTGATACACAGTGATTTCATGGACACTTAGTGTTTCTAATAGACTGTTCTTACCAAGGTGAAATGTCATAGACTTCACATGAGTGCCACATGCCTCAGGGCATGATGTGTTTTTTCTTTGATAAAGACTGACATTCCTCTGGAACTTGTGCTTTCTAAAGTTTGAAATTTCTTTCAGATTCAAGATTGAAGTCTTCTAATTTCTATGTACATTATTTATTATTGTAAATTAACTTTACATTCCTTATTGCATTTATTACTACTATAACCTGCAATTTATGAAATAAAATGTCTATTTTATTACTTGTGCGTCTCTCTTCGCTCCTATTTACACTATGAAATACATGAATGACATAAGTTTCATTTACCCCTTTCCTTTGAAATGAGAAGAATAATATATTTTGTCTGTATTATATACTCACCTATGCTGTGTAATATTCCTAATTGAATACTTACCTTCGCCATACCTTCGAGACCAGATTGTTTTCTAACCATGGAATATAGTGATTAACTATCACTCACCTACTCTTGAGAATGTTCCTACACGAATATTGATCATTCTGTCTTGTCTCCGAGTCCTTTACGAACTCTCCGCAGGGTGAGTAGCCCTTAGATGACCACGCACAGCACTTTGAATTTTGGCATAACCCGTTGGGACTTCTCTGCCAGGGGGGGCAGGAAGCTGGATCCCCACGGAACCTCTACCGAGGTCACATTACATACCTCTATTCGAAGCCCTTGGCACTTACTCTAATAAGGGGAAATTTTCCACGATACATTGATTCTCTGGTACTCTTCCATCAGGACGTCATGGCTTGAGCCCAAAAAACGGATTTTGAGCGAAGTGAAAAATCTATTTTTGGGTGAGATAGCCATGACGTCCTGACGGACCCTTCCTTCCATTCTAGTCCAGCCTTTCAGGCCCCGCCCTGTCCTGCTGTATCATGGAGATTAGCAAGGAGCTGGCATCAGGATGAGGACGGACGTGACGTCATTTAGCAATGGCGCCCGTTTGTTTACGTTTCGAGTACCAAAAGTAGCCACGGACGAGTGTAACTGTGGAACGGCTCCCCAGTTATTCTCCACCTTTCCATATCGAAGTGTTAACTCTATATGGGGTGCAGATAGCTATGTGGCGTGTTAATACATGCGTCCCCTGTTGATACTGTATACGATGTCTTAAAGGGAAACCTTTAGGATACTCGCACCAGAAGTAAGAATTCTGTGATAACCTGTGGTTTAATTCTCTGGGAATATCCTTGTAGTTAAATATACCCAAGGAAGCTACCGAAGGAACCTTCCATCAGGACGTCATGGCTATCTCACCCAAAAATAGATTTTTCGCTTCGCTCAAAATCCGTTTTTTTACCCTTTATGATTGATCAGTTCATATGTTATGTACAGCAAGATACTTTTTCAGGAACTCTGGAAACTGGGCCTGACTTGAGATCAAGAAATGCCATCAGAGTTGGAGTTTAAGTTTCAAAGATGGCTCCTTAGTAGTCAACATTTCATATAGATAGATGTTATTTTCCACAAAAGGCCTAGGAGAAGCTTAGTCGTATGGGGCTACAGTACATGGGTTTGGTGATGCCTCTGAAAAGGGCCATGGGGCTTGCGTGTACCTACGAGTACCTGTGGAGAACAGCTCGTATAAGGTGACATTAGTATCCTCCAAGTCAAGAGTTGCACCCATAAGGACAATTATATTGGCGAGGTTAGAACTCATTGGATCTCTTTTGTATTCAAGATTAGTCAACTTTGGGAAGAATGCCCTTAACCTAGATAAGTGTTAGAGTTAGGTGTTGGATAGATTCTACCATTGCTTTGTCATGGATCCAATGAGATGCTAGTAAGGACATATTAGTAGATAATCGGGTAAAGGAAATCTGGGAGTTAACTCCTCCAAATTGCTGACAACATTGTGTAAGGAAGGACACGGGGTCTGTTGGTGGACAATCTTGTGGATAGTACTAGCACATAAATTTCTTGGAGATAAGGATAGCCTTTCTAGCCCTCCAACAGTTCCTAATGGGTCACTCTGTAGTGCTGATGAGTAACAACACCACAGTAGTGGCTTACGTAAACAAGCAAGACTGTACCTTTTTGCAGACCCTATGCCATATAGCAGTGGAGATGTTAAGATGGACAGAAGACAACTCGGTGTCCCTATCAACCCTCTTCTTTCCCGGCAAGAGGAATGTGTTCGCGGACAATCTGAGCAGAGTGACTCGGATAGTGGGCTCCAAGTGGTCTTTGAACCATCTGGTAGCCAACTGTAGATCTGTTTGCTACATCCTCTTCGTCAGCATGGGGAAGGTCAAGAGTAGGGTCACGAAGAACACCATCTCAGCTTGGATTTGCAGGATCGTAGACCAGGCATTGAATTTCCAACCCTACTGCTTGTCGATCTAGAGCTCATGATGTTAGGGGCATCAGCACGTCCCTAGCATTCTAGAGAAACTCTTCTGTGGCACAGGTACCACATGCGGGTGTGTGGAAGCGTCAGACGACCTTCACCGCTCACTACCTGTCTGACTAAAGCCTTGAGTCCGTGTGGTGCAGCACATGGGCGCCCCACCCTTCTTTTCATCCATCCGAATAGAGCATCAATTCCAGGGGTTGACGGGGAGATCTGTCCCTTTGCAGAAGTTCTCGTCTATCACCTACCACTAAAGGTCCGTCAATTACTCTAGTCCCATGGGGACCAAAATATCCGGGGAGTCTGTGTATTGACTCCACTTGGATTTGAGTAGCCACTGAAGAGATAGAATTCTGAGGTGGCTGTTGGGAATTAGACAGGCCAGGGATGACAAGTGATCTAGGAGACATAACCACTGCTGGGCCAGAAAATCTTGTCTGAGGAAGGGGCTTGCTACCTTCCTAAGCCTGTGTATTGTCATCTGATGGAAAAACTTTTTGAAGTTCGGTGTATATGATCATACCGAGGTATACCAATCTTTGAGAGGGGAGCAGATATGATTTCTCTAGACAAAACTCGAGTAGTCTGTCTTGGTGTTGAAGAAGGGTTGCCACCGTTTCTACTAGGATCAGCCAATCATCGAGGTACAGTAGGAGACAGATGCTGATCCTGTAAGCCCAAGATGACACTAGGGCGAACACCCTCGTGAATACCTGGGGTGTTGTGAAAAGACCAAAGCACAGCATCTTGGACTGGTATTGCCTGTTCTCATGTATGATCCATAGATACTTCATTGAAGACGGATGGACTGGGATCTGGAAATACGAGTCTTTGAGATCCAGCGTACACATGAAGTCCTTTGGTCTTGTCGTTTGTCTGACCGTGTCTGCGTCTCCATCCTGAACGGAGTTTGAAGAATAAACTTATTCTGAGCCGAGAGATCGAGGACTGGTCTACAACCTCCAGACGCCTAGTCTAGACTTTGGCCTATACAGCCAGCCCCTTTGCGGATCCATTCGCATAGGAGCTTAATGGAACTGGATCCAGAGTCAGTGGAGAGAGAGATCGAGTGAACGAGACGTGATATCCTGAACGAATCACCGAGACTGTCCAAGGCTTAGCCCTGTGCTGCAGCCACCTCTGCCTGCGGCGTTGCAGGCATCCTGCCACTGTTGGGCAGGTGAGAGGATTGCCCTCCCTAGCGGAAGCAACTTTTGCCAGCCTCAATACTACTCTTGCCTCCTCTGGAGGAATTTGGAACCCTTTTGGTCTTTAGTAGGAATGGCTGTTTATACAAATAAGGGGTTATGGACGAACTTTTAAATATTGTTAATGCATATACAGTACATACTTACGGCAGGTAGTAAGTGTTTCCCCAGGTCATCAAACAGAAATTAAAAGACCCTGCTCTCCTACTGGTCGAGGGTTTTGATGTCTGCGGCTGTTTCCTAGGCGCTGTTGGAATCTTGCTATAGGGCCTGGATGTCAAGGCCCTATGGAGAAGGGAGTCCTGGTTGGACTTCCTCCACCATTCAGTCGCCCTCTCGACCTCTTCCAGCTTGAACAAGGAAGAGCCATCCAGAGCAGCATTCCTGAGCATAGTAACCTCAGCCTGGGGGACCTGCCTATGGAACCTCTCGATCACCGTATCCAGTTGTCTGAGAATAGTGTTTACCCACAAGTTAACAACCTGGTGGGCGAGGAATTCTATGGAGCGGGTGTCAGGTAAAAGTTAGGTTTCCATGGAATTCATTGTAGAATCCTTGGACCAGTCCTTAGTTCTAACAAGTAGCCCACTGATCCCAACCACAGATCCATCCGCAGGGTAGCTTGCATGGCGTACTTTGCAACTTTCTCGATGTTTAGGATATCAGACACAGAAAAGGAGGCTGAGAGCCCACAAAGCCTCTTGTGAGAGAGACTACAGAGGAGTTCAGAGGCAAAGCCGGAAGGGGCTCGTCCAATACCTCGTAATACCTCCTATGCTGGACAAATGGTGGTGGGAGGAGTTTTGAGGATGAGCCCGCTCGAAGCGAACTAGAGGAGCCGGCAATCTGAGAGAACACCTTTCTGGGCGCCGTCACCCTCTCTGACCGGCGCAAAGTAGCACTGTCTTAGGAGGTCTCTGGGTACCATAGACATGGTCTAGGAACGTGTCCTTTGCCCTCCTGAGGAGCCTTCTCCGGGTCAGCCAACCCATTGATGGCCTTCACGGACTTGCCAGAAGGCTCACTCTGACTCTATGTTCTGCTTCAGAGTTAGACATTGGGCTAGCATCCCTAGGGAGACATTCGTCTTCCATATCTAAGTCATCATCCACCTCCGAGCTTCCACTAATAGGAGCTGTAGGGAAAGACCTACAAACCTTCTCTTGAGGAAGAGCTGCTCTTGCCTTAGCATTCTCTGGCATGGTCTTTGTGTCCTTAGACTCTCTGTGAGGCGGCAGAAATTTTACCAGCACATAAGCTCTGGAGGGTTTCTGCCATCCCATAGAGGTCTGAGCCTCTTTTGCGAAAGGCTCCTAGTCTTCTTCCAGTGGTCTGGAAACTGGCATCAGTTCCAGCGGGACCACCTCGATAGGAGATGGCTAGAACATGCGAGTAACGATCAAGAGATGATTAGTGACGATCACAAGTTGGAACGTGGCTATCACAAGGCAAGCGGCAATCACGAGCAGGAGAGTGGGGGGAAGATCGTTGATCCCTGGAAGGGGAGCGCTATTTCCTGATGGCGGGCATTGGCAAACCTCTGGATAGGTGAAGCGGATTACGGTCCCTAGAAGACGAAGTCCTGAGGTGGCGAGAACCCTCGTTGTCCGCAGCAGGTCAGCATTGGGGTGGCGAGCAGGCGCGCTGGTCTTGTTGGCGGCGATCCTCCGAAGGGGAATCATGCTGCAAAGGGCTAGCAGGAGAGGGCAAGAGATAAACCTCACCGACAGCAAGCACATCAACCCCAGTGAGCGAGGGAGAAAGAATTTCTACCTTGGAGGAAGCAGAAGGTTTCCTCTGTGGCCCCCGCTGAAAAAGCTCAAATAGAACGTCCTTCGAAGGCGGCGCAGAGATCCCTAGCGACAACCAAACCTGCAAAAACTCCCCTGACGGCGGGGACGAAGTTGCTTCTCTAGGGGAAGCAGCTTCATTCCCGGAATCCCGGGGTTTCCCTGGTGTTAGCTGGTCAACGCTCCTACTCGACCGATCCTCAGGAGAGACCGAGCAAGCAAGAGTTTCGGGAAGAGATCGGGGGTCAAGGAAGAGGTCCGAGTTCTTCACCCTCGAAGAAGACACTGAAGGAGAGGAATCTCTCTTAGACCTCTTTTTACGCCATCGCCCAAACCTCTCCCGCTGGGAGGAAGACGACTCCTCGCATGTGTTACCCTGGTCATATTGCCGTCCACGGCAGGCTGGACGCAACGAATGGGGGTTGGTCTCGACAGAGGACATAAAGATACCACAAGAGCATCCTTCAGGCCCCAAGGCAGGTTTGCATTAGGACGGCAGGAAGTTGACACACGCACACCTGAAAAGAAAATTGAGTTGAGAATTATTATAATGGCAAAGTCTGTTAGAAGGCGAGAGAGCAAAGATGTCCTATCTCAAAGCCAAAAGAGAAAGGGGTTTAGACACATGGGTGTGCGAATGAATGGGGTAGCTGGCAACCCTCACTACCCCTCAATCCCCCTGCTAACGATCAGGTTTGGTAGTTGCCCCTCATTTAAAAGTCTTATGGTTAGTCTTCCAGCTTCGCCAAAAGAGAATCCCAATAAATAGTGTAAGGTTTGTATCGAGCGTTGGAACAAAAAATTATAGAAGATATGATTTTACAAAAAGATTTATCGTATAGCTGAAAAAATTCTCTTTCCATTGATATATAACATTGCATAATTGCAAAATTTTCATTCAAATTATATACACAAGGAAAAAAACTATGTCAAATAGTGCCAAAGGGAGTAGATATAAATCCGATACAAAATTGATCAAGTGGAACGCGAAGCAATTAAACCAGGCAATAAGGATGATTAATAATTGTAAATGATTACAAGCATCGCATTATTATCAACAAACCTGTCCAGATAGGCGTGCTTGCTCGAGGATGCCGGCTCAACTCTACAAAATGCATATAAACATAATAGGAGTCTACTATGAACCTCCTATACTTGGGCATAGTTATTTTTTTTTTTTTTTAAGTTTCTTTTTCAAACTGAGTCATTTGAGTTGTATTTATGTTTCATATTGTTTTTAATAAACAATTATGTCTTCCTTAATAACAATTTTTTTTCAAGTTTTTATTACTAGCTGAATGCAAGACATGATATTTTGTTCACATTAGCCTTACTATTTGCCATGTTACCCATTCGTAAAACATATGTAAGAGAGAGAGAGAGAGAGAGCCCATGGGTATGTTCCTCAGTATCCGATGTATCTGCAGACAAATCTTCAGTATCCTCGGTTAGTAGCTTCTGTCTGTGTGATAATGAAGGTCTTATTATATCAGTAACAATGAGGAATGTCAGGTCATGAAAAAACCATAATCTATGGGTGTAAGGAGCCTCACTCCCTGCTTCTGACTTTTGAGTTTCCATTTCTTGGAATTACGCCTAAATTGGTTAAGTAATGTGCATCTTTTTTTTTCTTGGTCATCCATTATAAAGGAAACACCACGTTTCCCTACCTCTGCAGTAATGGCTTACATTTTGTTTTCCGTTTAACTGTTCTCGTAACACTTCAGGCTTACTTTCAATAACTATGGATTTTGAGGATAAAGTTGAATCAACATGTATGTTAGTGGTTTCGTTCAATAAATAGTGGTAGCCATTGCAATTCTGAACCATGTTACAATGACTTAGGTGGTGGGAAAACCATTATGGGTAAACTAGATGAGGAAATAGTAAGTGTAATGGAAAAGTTAGTCAAAAGCCCTGGCCATAATGGGTAACAATAGAAATGCTACAAGCAAGTGAGAATTTTGGACTAAGCAAAATTGTAGAATTCGCAAACAAAATATATAACACAGAATACATTCCAAATGGGATTTACAGATCCATCTTCATTGCTATCCCCGAGAAACCAAACGCTGTAGAGTTCAGTCTCCACAGGACCATAACAAAAACAATATTGATAGTAGTAATAAATAGAATAAAAAGTAAAATAAATCCATTAGTTGAAATCCAGGTAAGAACAGTATGGATTTACATAAGGGAAAGGTGCCAGAAATGCAATACTGTATTCAACATGAACATGTTAACAGAGAGGGCAATAACAGTACAGAAATATATCTTTGTATGTTTTATAGACTATGAAAATGTATTTGATATATTAAGACACTTACAACTTATAGAAATTTCAAAGAGCTTAAATATTACTGGCATGGACATTTGGCTAATTACCAACCTTTATTGGTGTTGAGAAGATGCAGATAACATTGAGAATAATTTAACACCAAAAACAGAAATAAAATAAGGAGCAAGACAAGGATGTGTGATATCACCAGACCTATCCTCTATATATCAAGAAATCATACTGAGAAGTAAATCAAGAATGAAAGGAATAGGAGTTGGAGGAGAAAATATAAATAATATTTGATTTTCAGATGACTGTGATAATAGCAGACTCAGAAGAGAAACTGCAAACACTTCTTGACACGGTAAAAAGCGAGAGTGAGAACTTGGGACTAAAAACCAACATGAAGAAAACAGAGGTGGTAGCAGCATAAAAAACCTGGAACCTACAAATAGCAACATAGTAATGGAAAGAGCAACATTAAAACAAACAAATGGGTAGTATAATAATACATAATGCAAGATGCAATAAATATAAAAAATACTAAGAGCAAAAAATGCATTCAATAGTATGAAAAACTCTATTGACAAACAATAGGGTAGGGGTTCAGACGAGTTGGAGCACCGAAAACCAATGGATGGCCCATGCTTACTTATGGCTCTGCGATCTTTCAAAATAAAATAAATGCAGCTAAATTATAGTTTAACAAAAGAATGTTAAAGATGACATGTACTGAGATATTAACAAATCAGGAGGTATTGAGAAGAGTAAATCCAAAGAGATCACTTCTAAAGTAATAAGGAGGCAGCAGATGGAATATCTAGGACATTTAATAAGAGAAAAAATCAAACTTTTGTTCCTGACGAGAAAGATAGAGGGGAGAAGAGCAAGAGGCCAGCAAAGGAAAAAGTTTCTGGACAGCCTACTGCACGACGTAAATGTGGATGTAACAGCTGGACAATTTATACACAGCTAGAGACAGGGCCAGGTGAAGGCAATTGACAGCTCACGTTGAAGAAATGTGTTCGGCAGGGTCGGAGCTCAAGCCAACGGGCACTGACTGGTTTAAAGGTCGCTCATGAATGGCAGAAGCTAGGGACAGTGACATTGCCCTAGCAATCAGGAAAATGCCTTAGAGACTGACCATATATTAATGATCAGCACCCAAGCCTCCTCTCCACCCAAACTAAGACCAGGGAGGGCCAGGCAGTGGCTGCTGATGACTAAGCAGATAGACCTATAGGCTCCCCCAAACCCCCCAACCTTAGCTCACAAGGATGGTAAGGTTGCAGACACTAATGGCACTAACGAGTCTGAGCGGGACTCGAACCCCCGACTGGCAACACCAGGCAGAGACGTTACCAATCAGGCATTCAGCTAATTAGACTGTTTACCCATCAAATGTGCCCGTTGTCAGGCATGCCCGACAATCAGGCCCACTAGTCTGGACAAACCTTAATCTTTATTGTCCCTACTTTTACTTTAATCCTTCCTCTTCACTTTTAAAATTATTACAATGTTTTGACCATAAATTAATCCCCTAACTAAAGTCACGTCTACTAAAGCCCCTTCCACACGAGGGGCAAATGCAGGGCGGGCACTCCGATTTGCCCGTAATTCTCTCACATTGAAATGGTGTTGCCAAATCAAACAGTTCGATGCAGGCAGTAGGCATAGGTAGGCGAACAATGACCTGGGCCAGATGCTGGGCAGAGTGCATTCAGAGCCGTGACAGGCAACGTCGTCTTAGTCAGGCGCCCACCCAGTGCCTCAACAACAAGCATGGGCACTTCAATGGTTTGCCCGTGGTTTCCTCGCCCATAACGTCATCTACACTCGTGATCACCACTTAGCAGCAGAATTGATGTGTCTGCTCACTACGCATTTGCCCCTAGTGTGTAAGGGGGCTTCAAATTCATGATTTTTGTAATATTTGCTCCTTACCATTCCCTTAATTTTTCTTTGTAATACATACTATATTTACAAGTTTAATAACTGCTGGCTAATTTTCTCTTTTCTAAGTTTTTTTTTTTTTTTTACTTTGTAATACATATAATACTTTAAAGAATTTAATATTTTTTTTGCTCATTTTTTTTTTCACTTCTATATAGGTCTAAATTTATTTACATAAACTTTGTTTATTGTGACTAATGCATTATCATTTTTTAAGTAGATCTGACTTAAGTTTCAGAGCATAGGATTTTATTTTCAGTATAATATAAAGGAAGAAAATAAGCCTCATGATGTTCTCATGGAACTCCCATTTCTGTAAACTCCAAGGCATTATCAGGTAAGCCATGTACAAGAGGCTCCAAGAATTTCTAAATATTTTAATTCTTGATTGTTGTCAGCCTAACTATTGAACACACATTCCCCAAATGTTTCAGACATCGTTTTACCCTTTGCCATTGACACCTTGTTCAGAATACTGTATAAGGCTTAGATATGACATTTACCACCAATCTTCTGCCAATATTATATGAAAGATGCAATTGTATATTGTACAAATAGAGGAAAAGTAATTTTCATAATGGATTCTTTATTATAAACAAAAAGCAAGTAAATTTACAACAAGAACTGCAAAAAATGAAAGACCATGAGAGTCAATGATGCTAATTTATACATCATAGTACTGCACAGATTTTTTTTTAAACTTGACTACCACAGTTACTTTTATAACACCTTAAACTATAATATATACATGTCTTGAATGAGTCAGTAGGATGATAATGCCATAATCTAACCATATTCAGGCTATGACAAATAATTCTCCGTTTCAACTGACCTGTGGTAATATTCTGGTCACTTAAAACAGTAGTGAGAACAGGACCATGGAAGATTACAATACAGAACCATGGAAGATTAATCTTACATTACAGGAAACTCAAATTTAGTAAACTTTTGAAGGGTGTATATTTCACCCTACATACTATACTGGAAGGAATCTTGATTAGTGGACACATATGGAGCTGTCCCCTGCGGTAAAGGTCAATGAACATTGGTCCAGGTTTTGCAGAAAGCTTGTTCTTTTTTATCCATGTCAAACCAAAATCTTTTATGCAACACAATTACCACTCAAAACTTTCTGTGCATTTGGTCAACTTTTGCTGATTATGATCAGTCAACTAACAGATCAACTGAACCAAGTTAACTGTCCTATTACATGGAAGACATCTCATACTGTCAAGGCCCAACTTCATGTTAAAACATTACTGAAAATCCACTCCCAAGTAGCCCCCTTGATTAGTACTCTTCATAATTCGATTATGAATACTGAAACTCAGATTACCAGGTGACGGTCATTTAAGATTACCAACATCTGCAATTACACTGTATTTGTTATGATACACTGTTGTTCTTATACAGAAAATGCAATAGTAATGGAACAAATTTCAGCTCCAACATTGTTACAGTACATTATAGACAAATCATATTAGTAGGTTAAGAATTATGACCAATTACTACTGGTAAGAGTCACATTAATTTGAGCACAACAAAGAAACAACTTTATATATGGAGGAGGAGTTACCTGAACTCCTCTCAACTATTCTTACATAAAGGCACCAATTTGGAGGATTTTTATGTAAAGAAACCAATAGATAATTTATATTAATGATTTTAGGAAGACCACTTGCCACTATCCTGTTTGAAAGACCTGAGCACTACAGACTTGATAATGAAAACAACAAAACACTTTTCATTACACTATATATACAAGAAGTACTGTATACATAAATGGACAAAAAATCACATTAGTATCACAAAAAAAACAAAACGTACACAAAATTACCACAGAGAATCACAGAAACAATATAACTTCTAAAACAAAATAATTAATCCTTGGCACAGACCTTCGCCAACTTCATGGACAAACTAATAAGTAATATAGACCATTGAGCCTCTAGTGCCTCATTTCAAGCTCTAAAGCTGCACTAGCAGTCACATCTCCATGACTTCAGTAATTGAAGAGATTTGGAAAAGTAAATTCATAACCAGAAAAATGCAAAATCCTGAAGCTGACCTCCTCAATGAGGAGTAAACCTGTAATACTTCTGCCTTTACAGTATTTTCTTACTCTACTTTAGAAGGTATGACTTTACTTCTCCAAACCCTTTAAAAAGTACTGCAAAGATGTATTTAAATTATTTAAACAAAAGCCTGCCTACCTTTTCAATATTAAATAGAAAAGCAGAAGTCCTGCCATCTTTGGTTAGACAGATAAGAGAGGCAAAGATACCCCATTAAAAAGTTTTATTACAGAGTATTGAAAAAGCAAAGCTGATTTGTAGAGGGAGATTTCAAAGGAATACCCACTTCCTTTCAATTCTTAGTCACCTATTGCACACATCTTGCTATTAAATGGCTTAAGTTAAGTGATTCCAACCTTATCATTAATTATTAACAGACTCAAGCTTTGAGATGAGTGACTAAGAATTCTCTCTCTTTATAACAGCCATGCTTTCAATAGAAGGACCAGCAAAGTCACCCAGTCTGTACTGGCTAAACAGTGGACTAAAGATGACTTTCTAATATTCAGAAATATGAGATCATTAAGCTTTCCAAAACCCTCACAAATTTCAATCAATCAAACGTGTGGTTTGTACTACAGCATATTTTGATGGACATTTTAAATCCTTTCATCAAGCAAATTGGTAATCTTGGGAACATTACTTGGATACATTTCAAGCTAACTTATGCAACATAAAATTTTCAATTATTTATCATACTTCTACAATTTTTCTGTATTACCAAGAAAATATTCCCATGAACACCTAAAAACTTTTCATATGTGAATACAGAACATGGTTACATAAACCAATTTGATGCTAATGCCATTACTGAATAGGAAACAACTTCTCCCAAAACTGTATTTGGTAAAGTGCAGTAGTTACCTGAGCCATAAATGGGAACACAGGAGTAATCAGTATTTCTTTGGTTGTGAAAAAGGCCTCATTCTGCAAATAACAGAATTAGAAATATTTCCAGCTTTACAAATATCAAAAAACAAAGTAGTAGTTACATTTTACAAAATTTGCAGTCATTCTATGACTGATAATATTAATAGAAGTGTGCACATCATAAAATGGTCTGTATTGTTTAAGATCTAGTACCTCAATAAGGCTTACTGGATCACACTGACCAGGAAACCAAACTGAAATGCCACTTCTAACACATACAGCCAACAACACCTCTGCCAAGAAATTCCATTTTGACTGCAGCAGAGCGTACAAGGACGGACTTGCTTAGGATTGACAACACAAGAGAAATGTTGCTTGGTAGCTTTCTCGCAGCTGGCCTGTCACTCTGAATCCTTGTATCACAGTTTCCATGGTGAGAGAAATCTGGACAAAACTCCTTTCCTTGAAATCTGCTCTTGATACAATTAATGTAATTTAATTACATATGAAGAAGGGAGAAGTCACTTGATGCAAAAAGAAGTGAAACTTTCTTTGATGTAATCATGAAGCATATTTCTATTTCATGAGCATAATGTGTGTTTTTTGTTTTTGAGCATATTTTATTCCGAGATCACTGAAAATTTGATTTATTTTACTTGGCAAATCCCCTAACACCTTGGAGAACTCTTGCACTGAACAGAAGAGGTATTTCACTACCACAACCACCACCGTTTAATACAGAAAATTTCTGAAAGTTCTATTTTCACTCAAAGAGGGACTGCATTGTCCTAATTAGCCACAAGATAAGCAATCCCTCACAAATTGGTACTTAAAAAAGTTTTTTTTTTTTTTTACAGCTTTACCCTTTCTGAACTCTTTGGTAAATACTGTAGATGGGGCAAAAAATCAACATATACCTGGAAAAATCTTTCAAACAGAGCAATCCTCCACTCACCCCCGACATTTTTTGATGTCAAGAGCTGAACTGCTCTGACCAGCTTCCAAACTCCTGAAAAGGTTCATGAAGAGGCTTCCTTTTGCCCTTGACTATCAACATGGGCAGTGATAAGACATGGAACTAACACTGAGGTAGAGCTTATGGGCTCTCAAACTCTTATGATTAAATTGTGTCAAACATGTAACACAAAACAATGTCACATAGGTAAC
>NC_090728.1:80707648-80730148 GCF_036898095.1 Palaemon carinicauda
TTCCTAGGATTTGCAGAGGTTAAATGTGATAGACTGAATGAAAGGAAATAAATTGTAAAGGGCAGAAAACTAGGTATCCTAAGGTTAAAGACAGAAAACCATCAATACTATCAACAGTACTTTGCACCATGCAAAACAAGCGTTAAGTAATATTAAGGATAAGCATAAAACGGTTACTTAATGACAGCTATGCTCAAAATGTAGGCTATTAATGCTGAGCCATTCATATGGGTGAATGCTTTTGGGTCATTTCTCCACCGTACAAGATTCTATGCATATTAGATGTTCAGTCTCATACTTCATTAAATAGACCATATTTGAGAACATAATTCTTAATTTGTAAAGAAGCCTCAGAGCAATATATGCTATTAGTTGTCAAAAAGATGTAGAGAATGTCAGTAATAATTTATGCTCAGGAACATAAAACATTAATAGGACTGAAAACAGTACAATACTTTATTCAGCAATAGGAGTTCAGGGTTTTTGTTCAAGCACTCGTAAATCCTAATTCAAATTCTAATTTCCAACATAGTTTGTGTTTACACAACTACTATGTTATAAAACAATATATATCAAATTCTGTCTTGATTAGTCGTTTTCATGATCAACTTCGACATAATCTGCTAAAGGGCAGTAAACACTGTAATTATTTTCAGAAAAAAATATCTCTACTTTAAGATGTTTCCACTATAAAACTAAGCAGAATCTGTATGACCAATTTAGAAGTTTCATATGAGAACTTTATTTTTGGCAAGACTACATAAAATTCACTTTGAACCTTTTCATAAGATAATTTACTTTTTTTTTAAATCCATTTTTTGAATGGTATAACTAATGGCACACAAATATATCATTATGGTTGATCTGAATAAATGAAGTATACTCAGGCTACTTAGGTTACAAATAATCTTAGTCTTATTTGAAGTCGCTATCATTTTATATTTAATCTTTCACTTAGCCTATAGGGAAAAGCACCTAGAGACTATTCTATGACAAATACAGCAATTCCTCAATGTAATCCATTGGTGAAAAAAATCATAGAATATTCAGTTCCGGCGAAATGAAGAATGCAGAATGGGTCGGAGTAACAACAAACACGGAATGGCTATCTAGCAAGTAGCCATGTTCCAGCTAGATATTACCTATCGAAAGGAAACAGAAACTCATTAAGCCTGGATTGTTATAAAATCACCTGTTGTGAAGAATTCATGGTTGAGAACTTGGTCCAGTCTTGGTCTTGCGTTGGGATCAGGATGGAGAAATCGCCGAATAAGGTGTCTGGCAGCTTCGCTTATGAGAGGGGGAATGACATACTTGTTGGTCGTGATTCGTGAATAAGTTTCCTTCAAGGTATCTGTTTCAAATGGTGGCTGTCCCACTAAAAGAGCGTACCTGACAAGAGGAAGTAACTTTTTTAGTACAATACTTAATCTATAAAAACAGACTGTAGTTCAAATTGCACAATTTATGAACAGAGGGCAACCACTAACAAATTAATAATAAAATCAATTCTATATACAATAAAGATAAATGATATCCAACTTGAAACACTACACCAAACTATTCTAAGACTATTACTTACATGATGCAACCCATTGCCCAAATGTCAGCCTCATATGAGTGACCTAATTTATTCAAAACTTCTGGAGCTATGTAATTTGGTGTTCCACAAATGGTCCTGAAAAAAATGGTAAATCTTGATGAAAAAAGAATTAAGGAGAGAGTCCGTTTCCCTTGTCAGGAACACAAAGACAACCAGGCCAAATTTAACCATCTAAATTCACATTTTGAGTAAGAATCAAAAGGACATTTATCGTATCTATCAAAAATAAGGGTTTGGGGGAAATTTACTTACAATTTTCTTTTTAATATTTGAGCTTTACAATTACAATAAATTACTTCAAAAATTCCAAGTCGAGTAAATCACCTATCACACATTAAATACTTTAATAATACAGCTAAAAATAACTTAAATACTCACTACATGTAAACCGTGGATATAACACGCACTAATAGTGTTATTCCACAGAATTGTTCATGGCCAAAAATTAAAACTAATAGCACTTCCTGTACATAAAAGTATATACAGTATATATATATATATATATATATATATATATATATATATATATATATATGTGTGTGTGTGTGTGTGTGTGTAAGTGTGTTTCTAAATTCTAATCAAAATAATGCAATTTCACTTAACAGAAGAAGGGGTTAAAAACAAGGTTGGTCACTGTCACATTTACAGTATACTGTACAGTACTGCTAAATCATGGCCTTTTGCAAACTCCATAAATATAATAAGCCATTTCATACATCTACATAAGAGAACCATCAGTCTATTTTGGTCAATGTTAACTCGCATTCAGCAGACCACGGGTTATAGCGGTTACCTAAAAGAATTTGTAAGAACAGGCTAGAAAATCCTTTAGTAAATAAAAATGGAGAAAAAATAACAGAAACGAAAACTGTGAAAACCAGCCTGAATACTTCCTATTCATATCTCGGGGAAAATGACACCCCGCGAGCACCCCTCGAATAGCAGGACGCCTTCCTATTGGGAGCTTTAATTACCCTTCGTAATTCCATACATAGAGGAGAAGATCAAAGCAGATTCCACCCTTTAATTTAGTCAGCTTTGAATGTGTGATTGTGAAACTCCGTGGACGGGGCTCTGATAATTACAACTGACTCTTCGCATTTTGATTTCCACCAGTGACAAGGCGCCTGATGATGAAAGCATCCGATTTCCTTTAGAGACTATTTGAAACTAAAATTTATATGAAAGATCGACCTTAGAGGGAGAAGAAAACCACAGCGCAAGTCTGTCACTATTAAATTCAAATTCAAAGGTCGCTCATTAATGGCAGAGGAAAGGGACAGTGACATTGCCATAGCAAGCAGGACAATGCGCTAAAGACTGACCATATATTATATGATCAGCGCCCAAGCCTCCTCTCCACTCAAGCTAGGACCAGGGAGGGTCAGGCAGTGGCTGCTGATGACTCAGCAGATAGACCTATATGCTCCCCCCCCCAACCTTAGCTCACAAGGATGGTAAGGTTGTAGACACTAATGGCACTAACGAGTTTGAACGGGACTCGAGCCATCGACTGGCGATCACCAGGCAGAGACGTTACCAATCAGGCCACAGCAATTGAAAGGCTTTCCACCAATATCAAAATTTGTCATCAGAGGTATACATAAAATGTTTTTTCATCGGAGGTACACAAAAAATGTTTTTCATAGGAAGTATACAAAAAAATATTTTTCATCTGAGGTGTATATGATAATTTTTGTTTACAGAATACGATACACTGATATTTAATGAAATCACTTGGAGTCTTGTCTGTTCTGGTTTACGGCTGCTAAATCTCATTAATTTGTTGGACAAACGCTTGCGGTCTATTAAATTCCATACTCTTAATTTGGGTTTTGATTTCTGGCACAGTTGTTCAGTTACTCTATATGCATGTTGCATAAGATTTTTCATCATTCTACCATCGTTTACATTCTGATATTCCTAGTTTGTACTATCCTGTACGCAGACCTAGGTATGCAGTTATTGCTACATCTTAAGGTTCAATGTTAAATAGTATTCTAGAAATTTAATTCCAGCTGTGGCCATATCGTGGAATGATCTCCATATTCTGGCGGTTGAATCCGTGGAAATTCACGAGTTCAAACTTGTTACAAATACTTTTATGTTATCAGGTTCATAGAGAGTTCAGTTGATATTTCCTTTCTTAACTTCGTTCCTTTCCGTGTTGGAACCCTATGACTTGTAGCATCCTGTTTTTCCAACTAGTGTTGTAGCTTGGTTACTACTACTACTACAAATAATAATAATGCCGTTAATTATACATTTTAATGCATCTATACATGTACATACACAGTGCATACACAGCGGTGCTCTCTCTCTCTCTCTCTCTCTCTCTCTCTCTCTCTCTCTCTCTCTCTCTCTCTCTCTCATTAAACTACACCGACACAAAATGGCCCCCTCGCGTAGATAAAGAAATAACAAGGAATGGATAGGATGCAATTTCTGTATTGCTTATTATCACAAAGTCTGTCTATACAGTACACATATCAGCAACAGTGATAAACAAAATAAATGCGATGGCTCTGCCCTGATTGATATGCGAAGTGAAAGTTGAACTGAAAGAACAGGAAAATGTGGAGACGAAAATGACAGAACTGGGAGTAAGAGATTCAGCCGTGAAACCGTGTCATAAGGAAGCAAGAGGTGCTATGTTGGAGAGCCACATAAGAGTCACCGCTGTCGATTTAACGGTAGATAATCTAACAAAGTTTATTTTCTAACGAGGAATTTTGAATCAATCAAGATATCACTACAAACATTGACAGCTTCAGCTAAAAACCACCGAGAGAAGGAGAATGTTGTAAAATTCCCAGACAATACTTGACGAGGCAGTAAACAAAATGAGTATGGTTACTGAAATAAGACGAGAGAAATATTGAACTGCTAAAACCGAAAAAAATAAATGATGTGCAGTGTACAGTATATAGTGCTGAAGAATATGTAGTAAATGATTTAATTATTAAAATTATTTATTTTCAATCTATTCAAAATGTCATGGAGACTTCGTTTGTTATTCAAGAAACCTGCGTGGGAGAGGAATTTTGAACTCATGCTGAAATGTGAGCCTGAAATTCCAAAGGCTATTCATGAAAAGGCAAACAAAATAATGTTATGATGGGGCGCCTACCACATACGTGATACGCACCACGAGAGCCCCTGCTTCCACTTTAAAGGTATGGGTGGAAAGGAATAAAGTTCAAGATGATAATAGAATCATGAAAAAATGTAGAAATTATATTAAGCTAAAGAAAAAAAATGATCATATGGAGAATTTGAGGCATTACAAAACTCTGGATATGGAACTGGCGAGACTAGCAGTGAATACGGATCCTGAATACTAAGGACGTCATAAACGGCGGCTACGCAGTCCGAATATTCTATCTGTTGGAAATTACAATGCAAATCAGGGAGTTGAGAAATATGAACTGTTTAGACATATTAACGATAGCTGAATATGACTTAATGATTCTGACAGTGCTAAGATAGCTGAACATGCAATACTTTCATGAGTTTTAGAAATAAATCTATTTTCTCTATATGTTTATTGATCGATTTAAAAAGTAAATAAATTGTATCAAAATACCTTGTGGTTATATTAATTCATAAATAATAATCTCTCTGTGTGGTGATTGCCTGGTAGGTAGTAGGTTGGCCAGGGCACCAGCCACCCGTTGAGATACTACCGCTAGAGTTATGGGGTCCTTTGACTGGTCAGACAGTACTATATTAAGTCCTTCTCTCTGGTTACGGTTCACTTTCCCTTTGCCTACACATACACCGAATAGTCTGATCTATTCTTTACAGATTCTCCTCTGTCCTCATATACCTGACAACACTGAGATTACCAAACAATTCTTCGTCACCCAAGGGGTTAACTACTGTACTGTAATTGTTCAGAGGCCACTTTCCTCTTGGTAAGGGTAGAAAAGACTCTCTAGCCGTGGTAAGCAGCTCTTCTAGGATACTCCAAAATCAAACCATTGTTCTCTAGTCTTGGGTAGTGCCATAGCCTCTGTACCATGGTCTTCCACTGTCTTGGGTTAGTTCTCTTGCTTGAGGGTACACTCCGGCACACCACAGTTGGGGCCCCTGGCCTTATGGCATCCTGCTTTTCCAACTAGGGTTATAGATTTACAAGTAATAATAATAATAATAATAATAATAATAATAATAATAATATACGTAGTAACGTGAAAAATATTTCATATAACAGCAAGTGTAAATTGATGGAAAAAGACTATTAGCGTTAAAAACAAATCTTGGTTTGAATGAGACCACAAAGAAGACAAAGAGGGAAAGTGGAGACTGTTAAAAACGGAAAATGTATGGAGAGAATACAAAATCGTAAAGTGCCAATATAATCCCTTATCGAGGAGGAAGAAGGCTACCATTTTAAGAAAGAGGCCGGGAAGCACCAATAAACATAAGTTATATAGTTTTCTAAATGATTTTCTGGGAAATGTGAATGAAAAAAAAGTCTCCCAGATGATTATAGTGCCCAAGAAATATCTTATATTTTCTAAAATGTTTTAAAAACAAAGTAGAAATTCTAATAGATATTTTGGGGATACAGCATTCAGAATCACATTTGAGCTGAACCAGAAGCACAAGGAAGATTATTTAACATTATAACAAAATAACGAAGTCAACAGGATTATCAAGTAGCAAAGAAAACAAATTGTGCTTTTCATTCGAAAATATTTCTCGGGTTGCAGACATTTCAAGAATTGTAAATACTAGCATTTATGAGTATGCATCCTAAATCTGAGAAAGTTGCTATAGTTACAAAAGTTCTGAAACATAACCTTCATGTCAAAAGAAATAGAAAATGTCATTCTTGAATAACCTATTAGTCATTTGAGAAGAATCAAAGCAATAGCGGATAACCAGTCATCAAATGATCAGCTGGAAAAAATGGATGAACACAAATTTGGTTGGCTAGGGCACCAGCCCCGTTAAGATACTATCACTAGTGTGTTATGGGGGTCCTTAGACTGGCCAGACAGTACTACATTTGATCCTTCTCTCTGGTTACGGTTCACTTTCCCTTTACCTACACATACACCGAATAGTCTAGCCTATTCTTTACAGATTCTCCTCTGTCCTCATACACCTGACAACGAGATAACCAAATAATTCTCCTTCACCCAAGGGGTTAACTACTGCACTGTAATTGTTCAGTGGCTACTTTCCTCTTGGTAAGGGTAGAAGAAAGACTTTGGCTATGGGAAGCAGCTTTTCTAGGAGGACACTCCAAAATCAAACCATTGTTCTCTAGTTTTGGGTAGTGCCATAGCCTCTGTACCATGGTCTGCCACTGTCTTGGGTTAGAGTTCTCTTGCCTGAGGGTACACTTGGGCACAATATTCTATCTAATTTCTCTTCTCCTTCTTTTGTTAAAGTTTTTATAGGTCATATAGGAAATATTTATTTTAATGTTATTGTTCTTAAAACTTTTTATTTTTCCTTATTTCCTTTACTTACTAGGCTATTTTCCCTGTTGGAGCCCTTGGGCTTATAGCATCCTGCTATTCCAACTAGGGTTGTAGCTTAGCAAGTAATACTACTACTACTACTACTACTACTACTACTACTACTATAATAATAATAATAATAATAATCCTATTTTTTGCTTGCTCTTCGTGTTGCTTCTGACACAACTGTGTATGGACTACTCAATGACTTATGATCCATTGGTATTGGTGATGAAGCTTTGAGTATCGTAAAAAAAAATTTGGTTGACAACAACTGTTGTTTATGGATTGGAAATTCTTATTTGCCTTATGAACCATTAAGAATAACGGGGCTACAGAGAAGTGTACTAGGACCAATCCTATTTTGTATCATACAATTAGGTCTGTCAAAGTATTACATATATAGGGTGAAGTTCAAGCTATTTGCGCGTTATACACAATTCTTCCTTCATAAATGACATTGTTGATACAGATGAGAAATTACACTCCGGTCTTTAAGTGTTAGAGAATGGATAACAAAACTAAATCTATATAAAAGTAAATCGAGTATGTGGTGGTGGCAAAGAAAAGCTATTTAAGAAACTTTGGTGACATCAAAATAATCAATAATGACAACTTGGTCCCAATATCTGGTAGAGTTTGTAACCAAGGTATTAATAGACTGTAATTTGTCTCTGTGCTCAAATAAACAATGTAGTATGAATCATTGGATATCATCTCAGAAACCTATCTTTTGAGAGGAATTTCTGGATGAATGTGCTCTTTAGAAACTGTGATTAACTGAGTTATTACCAGGATTGATTACTCCAACTATGTCTACTACAACCTACCCAAAGTATAAATTAAGAAGTTGCAAAAACATAATAGAGAGAGGACCAGACTGATAAAAGGTGTTCCACCCCGGGAAAGGATTACCCCTATTGATTGAACTACACTGGCTTGCTATCAAAGCTACAATAAACTATAAGAGATGTTCAATAGCTCGCCATGTTGTCAGAACTGGACGTCCGAAATACTTAAGGGAATTGCTACACATCGTGAAGCCAGCAAATCGTGCCGACACGAGACTAGTGTAGTTACAGATGGTTTCTAGTTACTGGAGTCAAGATACAACTTGACTGTGGGTTCTAGAGCTTTCAAGTATGCGGCCCAAAGGGAACTGTAAAACATGCTCCCACTTGATATCAAAATAACTGAGCATATCAAGCCTTCAAGAACTTTGAGATTATTTTTGTTTTTAAAGTGATACGCTACCAAGTATTTGAAAATGAACACAGATTGTTGTGTGCGATTCCCGAAATACTTAAAAAGCGTAGAGGACAACCAAGTCTTGTGGGTTCTGCAGGGCTTTTCCGTATGAGACAGGATCAAGAAAATCACATTAAAGTATTTATGTATACATTATATATATATATATATATATATATATATATATATATATATATATATATATATATATATATATATATATATATATATATATACATGTATATATATATATATATATATATGTATGTATATATATATATATATATATATATATATATATATATATATATATGTACATGTATATATGTTTATATATATGTATACATATATGTATATATATATATATATATATATATATATATATATATATGTACATGTATATATGTTTATATATATGTATACATATATGTATATATATATATATATATATATATATATATATATATATATATATATATACATGTATATATGTTTATATATATGTATATATATATATATATATATATATATATATATATATATATATATATATTATATATATATATATATATATATATATATATGTATATATATATATATATATATATATATATATATATATATATATATATATATATACATATATATATATATATATATATATATATATGTATGTGTATATCTATCTATCTATCATATATATATATATATATATATATATATATATCTATATATATATATATATATATATATATATATATATATATATATATATATATCGCTCCTTTCAGATCAGGTGTTGACCAGATGTAGAAAGAATTTTGTAGTAAACAAATCAGAATATAAGAGACAATTTTAAGGTTACTTCTGACACCAAAAGGTATGAGTCGTCTTTTTCCTTTACTCCCTGACAGTCAACTACCATGAAAATTGCTCTGGGGCCCACGAAAATTACAACCGAGCTCGGCAGTAGTCCTGTTCTACATACTCGCTCTACGCAAAGCGGTTGTAAAATTATTGCAATCCTGATTGTCTTCAAGTGGTGGAACAACACTAGTAATGATTAAACGCCCTTCTCAACTTACACGTTTCTGTTGTCGTCGAGGCGTGTGGCCAGACCGAAGTCTCCAATCTTCATGACCATGTCTTCCGTGAGAAACATGTTGCCCAACTTCAAGTCTCGGTGGATGACCTGCTGCTGATGGACGTAGGCGACGCCCTCCGCTAACTGCCGCATGTAATAACGTACCTCCGGCTCCGTCAGAGTCCGACGGTGTTTCAACACATGTACCAAACTCTGCAAAAGAGATCAACACACTTAATAAAGTCTGCAAATAAAATGTAATTAAACGTGATTTGTTAAACCAAACTTCAAAACCTTATTAGAAAGAAGACCTGAAAATTATAATTAAGATTAACATTGTAGTCGGTAATGTTATTAATGCAAAAATAAGTCAACTTGCCATTGTTTTTGTTTTAAAGAAATATCTAGATGGATATTCTGTAAAGAAAACAAATGATTAATCGTGCTATTGCCGGGATTGACTACTGTAACTATCTATCACAATATGCACTAATTTAAACGAATTATAGAACACAATAAAGAGGCCCAACATTGATAAAAGGTGTCCTACCACGAGAAAGGATTACTTTTATACTAACTAAATTACACTGGCTGCCTTTTTCAAAGCCAAAAGAGAGTAAAAAAATATGTGCAATAACTCAAGTTAACAGAACCGTTCGTCTAAAATACATAAGGGTATTACCACACATCGCGCAGCCAACGAATCGTGTACACACAAGAACAGTTACAGATGGTTTCAAGTTATTGGAACCAAGATGGACCTCTGCTGCAGGTTCTATGTGACCCCAAGGCCATCCATATAACAAGCTCCCACTACAATGATAAGACATCCGAAAGACTGAAGATATCAAGGCTTCCAAGATCAAACTTTAGATTTTCTTGTTTTCTTAAGTGCTTCGATAATGTGGATTTGAGAATTAACGTGAAATACACTGTAATACTCTATATACCTAAGAATGTATACGACAAACAAATCTTGTAGGTCATGTAGGACACAGGGTTTCCTGTGTGATAGGACCAGAAAAACAACACTTAGTAATTGAGGTCCTTTTTAGTTAGAATTATTTGAAACGGAGAAAATAACAGACACCATAATGTTTGTGATTGTAAAATTACATTAAAAAGTAATTTCTTCTCTAAAATTAGTTATGCCAAAGTAAAATTAACACGCAACAAAAATTGGGCTGTAAACAACTAGACTTTTTCTTTTGCTTAAAGGCAGAAGCAAGTTCCCACGAGAACTACTGTTAAGTTGCCCTGAAATTGCCCCTCTGTAAAAATGCGTAAAAACGTAAAATCCAAAATGAAGAGAAAACCGAATCGTTAAAATAACCACAACGTATTCCTATTAGCGCACGAAAGATTGGACTGTCAAACTAACCCTTTGTCAGGTGAATGTCATCCCCGCTTCTTGCCTACAATTCTAAAGAACAAAGCAAGTAAGCTCACTCATTCCTTATTTCACAAAGCGTCTGTAGTGGACATTCCAACTCTTGTCTTGATGGCGCCTATAAATCGCTCATTACCCAATTACTGCAACAATATGACCCATTTCATGACAACCTTTGACATACATTGGGGCAAACCCCAGTTAATTAACTCTCTGGTTTTAACAGGGGAAACGGCATATAAAGAGAGGGATTGAAAAAGTGGACAGACAACACTACCCTCGTAAAGGGCATCGCGTCGCATCCCGTTGTCATTAAAAACGGTGGCAGGGCGTCATTTGCAGCTTGGGTTAGAAACGAAGGAGAGGATCGTTACGTACATCCAAAACTTGGCGGTCATTAAAAATGAAATAAAAAAATATATATAAAAACGTCCTATATAAATGCAACGTCCCCAAATAATTGGCTTTACTAAAAATTTCCTCATGAACAGGTGTAGAAAAAAACTTGTGTAAAAATGCTTGAGAATCATCAAAATGTTAAAAGGACGAAGTATAATATTAATTTGTCAGAACATTTGGCATTACTTTCGTCTTAGCTCTCTTTCTTATGAGAACTTTGAAGGGGACACTTAGATGTAATAAACTCTACAGTATACGACAACTATTACAATTTCTAATGGCGATAACCCCAAATCCAAATACAGGTAATGGGAATGAAAAAAAAAATATTTAAAAAAATTGATGATACTGTGGTGTACAAGAATTTCAGTGATGCAATAAAACTATTTCAAATGAAATTACACGAAATACTTTCCAATATTCCACATCCGGTAACTGTCCGAGCTTCAAAAATAACATTCAGATAAAATCCACCAAAAAAGCATTGCTGCTCGGTGTATGTCAGAATTCACTTCACAGTAAAGCACCAAATATTTTTCCAAGATGAAAAAAGTCGTTGAATAAGTTACAATAGACCTTGTTCCAACGCTAATTGCAAATTTCAGAGATAATTCGATTTGGATACAACGTGGAAACTTCCTATTCAGAAAACCTCCGCCATTTGAAAATGTATAAGTGTACCATAGATAGTTTTACCATGTACCACATCTAAAGCAGTTTTACTTGTTGATAAGTTATTTCCTCTTGTACTTCATCTCAAATCTTTTTCTTTTAAGTAACCAGAAAAAAATATAAACTGTTGAGATTAAACAGCACTCCATATTTAAAGTGTTCAAATTTGCAACACCTCTTTATATTGGTTTTGTAAAGATAGTTTTTAAAAAACACCAAAAGTGATTTTCCTTTGAAAGTTACTAAATACATGCATAACCAATCCACAAACTGTTAAGTAATGCGAAATCATTCATCCCTTTGAATAAAAAAAAGAACGAAAATAAATAAAACATTCTAATGGTTGACCGCTTCTATTTAGCCTTTGATGCAAATGATCCGGTCTCAATGAAAGGGGGGGGGGGGGCAAAAAAGTGATACTGAATGATTCTTCCTACCGATTATACGTTATTTTTCTGTCAAATGAAATGATTGTGTGATCAATATTAACAATTATAAACTAGAAGGAAAAACTCGTCTCAAATAAAGCTAACTTAGAAGTGACCATCCGCCGTAAGGTATAATCTACAGTAATTATATGCAGCCTCTCCCTTCACTTAGCCAGCCAACCATCCATCCACTCGGGTACTACTACTGCTGTACAAGACAAAGGGGCCTGAGGAGCATCCGAGGAGCATAATTCCTCAGGGAAAAACTACGAGACGAGAGCACCAACGGGGGAATGTTTGCTCCTGGCAAGGATACGCATCCAGTCTACTTATAGTCTGGTTCAAACAAACTACAACCTTCTGTCTCACGTCATCTTTTTTACCTCAGCCAACGAAGTTAGGAGGAGGTTATGTTTTGGCCCCGGTTAGTGTGCGCGTGCATGTGTTTGTGTGAACAGCTTCCTGACCACAATTTTCATGGCAAAGTATTGAAACTTGCAGGGATTAACTGGTATGTAAAAAGATGGTAAAGATTAAATTTTGGAAGGTCAAGGTCAAAAGTCAAGGTCACGGTCAAGCAAAAGGACAAATTCACGTAATCAGCCATAAGTATGGACATCGTTGTCACAGACTTCAAACTGAGTGCATGAAAATCCACGCCAATTAATACATAAGGTTAAAGGTCAAGGTCAAGATGGAGAAATTAGCTGCCGCGGCGGCGGTCTACACTCTAATAAGTACCCCTCTAGTTATTTTCTTTTAACTTTGAAAGGTAAAGCTTGTAAGGGGAAACTAACACTGCTGTTAATGTGCATTTCGGAATAGAAATGAAGATTAATCTCAAATAGGCTTCGGATGTTCTTTTTTTTCTTTTCAATACAGCAGGCTCTAATGTAGTAGTGTGTCAAACCCAAACTGGGGGGTTAAAGTTCCTTGTTCCAAGAGACAATCGACAAAATACCTTTAAAATGAAATGGAAAAGGCGAAATCTCTCCATGTTACATAGGCCTATGGTAACGTGGTAAGCATTAGTTAGGCCTCACTTGTACACCAAACGAACAGGAGGAGGAGGGGAAATGTATGACTGATTACCTTAAGTGAAGGCAAATGGACCTGGGGCCTAATGTTGTTTACGTAACACCGCAGCCCCTTCCAAGAGAATTCAGTTAATTACGGTTTGCAGGTGATGAGATTCTCGCTTCCAAGGCGCCAGTGGACTGGGAAGGTGGCCTCGAAGCCTCCCACGATCAAGACCAGTTACTATTATATATAATATGGGAACGATTTTCCAAAGAAAATACTAGAATTGAGACGGTAAAACCTCATAAGAATGGAGGGTACAAAAAACCGAAATAAAACAAAGGAACTAGGAAAATACTCTATCATTATAAAAAAAGCACGCTCAAGATATCAACTGAAGGTTAAGTTCATATCTCCAATTTGAAATAATAAAAAAAAAATAATATTAAGTAAATCTACCATCGCCTGCAAGTCTCTATTTTTTGATGGGGTCTTCTCAATTCCTTCTTATCCAAACTTTCTTTTCTCGACTGCATTTACAGTATTTTTCACCCCTATCTTCCAACCTCAGCTTATATCTATTCTCCATTTTCACCAAAGTGAACGCCCCACCATTTTCTATTATTATTATTATTATTATTATCATTATTATTACAAGCTAGGCTATAACCCTAGTTAGAAAAGCAAGATGCTATAAGTCCAAGGGCTCCAACAGGGAAAACAGTCCGGTGAGGAAAGGATTGATTGATTGATTTAAAGTTTTCAGGCATCCTGTGAGGAAAGGAAACAAGGAAATAAATTACAAGAGAAGAATAAAAAAAATAAAATATTTAAAAAACAGTAACAGCATTAAATTGGATCCTTAACATATAAATTTAAAAAAAAAAATAAGAGGAAGAGAAATGAGATTAAACAGCATGCCCAAGTGTACTCCCAAGCAAGAGAACCCTAATCCAAGACAGTAGAAGGCCATGGTGCAGAGGCTATGGCACTACCCATGACCAGAGAACAATGGTTTGACTTTGGAGTGTCCTCATCCTAGCAGAATTGCTTACCATAGCTAAAGGGTCTCTTATATCCTTACCAAGAGTTAAGTAGCCACTGAACAATTACATTGCAATAGTTAACCCCTTGAATAAAGAAGGATTGTTTATTAACCTCAGTGTTGTCAGATGTATGAGGAGAGAGGAAAATTTGGAAGGAATGGGCCAGAGAGAAGGATTCAATGAGTACTGTCTGGCCAGTCAAAGGATCCAATAACACACTAGCGGAAGTATCTCAAAGGGTGGCTGGTGCCCTGGTCAGCCTACTACTTACCAACAATAAAGAACCCTTTCCAAACATCTCCACGAATGTTTTATTTTACATTCAATCCAAAAACTCCAAATCTAATGATTTTCATTTTTAATTAAATCATTCATAAAAGTGCTTCTATAGTGTCTGAATACAACTGGCAAAGTCTTTCTAAACATTTTACTTACGTGAATTGTTTTCTATTCTCAGCCCTATACACTGACTTTTTATTACAGCAATCAATTTATCTCAAAGCATCCGCAAAAGAGCATACAGTTTTAGTATTTTACCCTTCCCAAAGTCCTTCACACACACTACAAACGTTACTCCTTCCTCCCTAGATCTTCCCTTAACATGAAACACCCACACAAAAACTTTTCCAAAAAACACGCACACACACACGAAGGAAAATTCCTCTTTACTAAAAACCGACCTCATTCAGTTAACTTTCCTTAGGGAAATGAACTATCATTCATTTGTCTATTTGTACTTTACGTTCAAAGCTCCTTTGTGGCGGAGTTGCTAAGTCAATGGAACCTAAGTTTCTTGGGCCCGGGTTCGTTTCCCTGGCCGACCAGAAGCTACTATCTTGGAGTTGATTCCCCCTTGGGATTCTGATCAAGAGGTAGAGAGAATGAAGATATTAGGTGTAAAAAAGATATGGCTTATATGAATAAATATGAAAAAAGTCTGAGTAAAATTATCATTTATATATATATATATATATATATATATATATATATATATATATATATATATATATATATACTATCTAAGTTACAACCCTAGTTAGAAATGCAGGATGTTACAATCGTAAAGGCTCTAACAGGGAAGCTAACCCAGTGATGAGAGGAAATTACAGCTATATATATATATATATATATATATATATATATATATATATATATATATATATATATATATATATATATATATATATATATATATATATATATATATATATATATATATATATATATAGTAACGACATTAAAATAGATAAGTCATATGTAAATTATGAAACAAGACTTGTCACCATGTTTAACAGAATGACATTTGCAACAAGTTTGAATTTCTTTCGTACCAACAATTCAACTGCCTGATTTGGAAGATCGTCCACAATCTGGTCACAGCTAGAATAAATCTTCAAGAATAGCGTGTAATACTGAGGCTTGGGGTGGAAAAGCAAAGCTACTTTTTTTTATTATTATTAACTGGATATCTAGTACCACGTATATGATGGTACAGTCAGGAAATATGCGATTGCAAAGAATGGTCAGAATTATGAAAAATCTACGAAAAAAAATCAGCTCCAAAAGTGCCGAGATTAATATCATGATAGGGAATAAGGAATTTAAGATTGGAGTCAGCAACTAAAGGCAGGACAAAAGAACGATAATTAAAACAAAATTAAAACATTCATCAGGATGGATTGATTGGCAAAAGTCTTAAAAAAGGTTTTGTCAATATCCCAAGTATTTTGTACAATTAAAGAAGAAACATACCAGATTGAGTCGAGTTTCTCATAGGTAGGTTTGCAATCAAGAATCATACCTAGAATTTTAAATGAGTTGTGTATCCTTAGAGACATTGTCAATGCAAAGATATTGATGACGAGTCATTGTCCTTGACCTATTCATAATCATACTTGTTAGGGCTCAACTTCATCCATCATGATTTGCACCTAACATTACATTTTAGCTAGGTGTATATTCAGGAGAATTGGTGGATTAAAGTATTATTATTTGCATATGCAACAAGCCTCCTTTCTATACCAAACAACAAATCCTGCGTACGTAATATGAAAACTAATGGGCCGAGGACACTACCCCGAGGTTCACTAAATATTGCATTCCTACAGTTGATATATTACTTTACAACCATTATTTGTAATATATTACTTAAAATCCAATAATGATGTTAATATAAGACCCACCCACTCCCTACTGTTTGAGTTTGAGAACAAGGGCCTCACGAATAACACTGTCAAATGCAGCACTAAAATCAAGGTCAGAAAAACTATCTTTCTGACTCCAATCGATGTATTTCTGAAAAGCATTTTAAGGAAGGAGTCAAATGCTCCAAGGCCTTTACAAAAGCCAAACTGCAAACTAGGGAACAGATGATTACCATCAGCATACCTATTAAGATGTTCTGCCAACTCTATATGATATGCGAGTTGAGGAAATTGGAAAGTAAGCGGCAGGGCTAGAGCTACCACAAGCACACACATATATCCATACGATATGATGGCACATAATTCCTTAGGTAGAAACCAGGTGTCACTGAAATTTTGACCGATTAGAAACTTTATATGATCTACAGGGAGTATGATATATGCATCCTCTGGTACTCTGGAGAATTCTTTGAGAGCGGTTTTACTGCCAAAACTCTTCAATGCTAAACTCACATGTATTTTATTAACAATTGGGAATATCTTTAAAATTGTTACTGTATGTCAATATTATATGTCAATATTAGAAAGTTTCTTTACTTTTTAAAACAGTTTTCTTTATAGCTAGTACCAAAGTAGTTTTTTTATTGTTTAACTGCACTAATAAATTTCAGGACTACTTTAATTTCTTGTCTTGTACTAAAATTATTTACTTTTTCATTAATTTATTTAGGGTTGCAAACCCATAATGTTCTCAAAACCATCTTAGTGAACACTGGTTTCCTAACTTCATTACTTTTATTTCAATAAAAAATGCACCTATGCTGAGGTATTGGTTGGTTTTCTGTATACACTAAACTTTAAATTTATCATTACATTTGTTTTATATCAATCCAAAAGGAAAACTACCATTATTTCCAATTATTGTGTACCAAGCCATTCAATCCATCAAAAAAATGTATCTCGATTTTATTTCCCTGTCCAAACGCATATGTCATCAATATAGCTAAACCGTTTTACACTGTTAGGTCGAATGTTCCTTAATATTCAGCTATCAAAAACTCCCCGTACTTTATACTGCCATCCCATACATTGAGTATAAAATTTCCCGTTATATTTAAATCTACAATCTTTTATAAACGGTTAATATTAGAAAATGATAAATCCAATAGTCAACCTTAGAGTCTAGGTCTAGGATATCAGAGAAATTCCAAGGCCTCGTCAATGGGTACAATAGCAAATAATGATATAACGTTAAAACTGTCAAACGTTAAGAAACTACTAATATGTACATTTTCTATTTTACTCTTTAAGATGACGTACTTTTTTACGTTTGACTTTGAGGTGGTGCCAACCAAAGGATTAACGATATTGACTATTTATGCAAATAAAGTATACGATGCTGAAACCAGAAAACGAATTGTTGGCTTAGCTTATAGTTTTTAAGGGTTCTAGAGAGGGCACAAAATTTATCAGATTTCATTCCGTTCCAATAAGTCTTTCAGGTTTTGATGTCTATTTACAGTATTAACAGGATTTTAGACAAATTATCTATGCGTGTTTACATCACGAATTGTTTTACATTTTTTCGATACCATTTTTTATGCAGGATTACCACTGTTCCATATTCTTCTTTTGTCAATTTTCATCTAATTTTCATTCGCCAAGTAATGAATTTCTTCAATCTTTTTGGACAATTTGGGACTACTTCCTTTATATTGCCATATATGATGTCCTTTAACCCTATTTACTGCCGAAGTAAATAGGCCTATGTGACCAAGGCGACAGTCGACTGCTATAACCATAGAGCGATTTAAAGAGATAGAGAGTTTATTCCGACTCAGTTATACGTGTTCCTGTCAAATTAACCTTTAGATCTTAGTAGAATCGATATTAACCCATCTCCACCACTATAATCCTGTTAATGGCTTAGTAACGCTTGGCAAGACGGAATAAGCTTGGTTAAGAGTCCTTCCACGAACGGGGTCAGAGATTATCTTAAAATTCATTTCCAATTGGGTCTAGGATCCCATGGCATAGCGAATGAGATGTTAAGATGTATTTGACTTATTCAAAAAATTAAAACCACAAGAACTATTCAAATTGTAAAACTGATTTACAAATTCAAATGGCTATAATGAAAAAAGGACATTTCAATTCTAAGGGCAAAACCTCAATTTCATAGGCAGATGTACACAGAACCGGAATCAACTCGAACCTCTCTTTATGACTTAATAATCACAGCAGCTGACTGTCACCACGGTTCCGACTTTAATGTTTGAATCATTGGCAGGTCAAATATTCTTATATAAAAATTAATTTCCCCTTAGGTCTACGATCCTGACGCAGAGGGAGATAAATATTAATTGTTATTTGTGGCCTAACAAACAAATAAATCCACACAAATTATATATATATATATATATATATATATATATATATATATATATATATGTGTGTGTGTGTGTGTGTGTGTGACAATTTTTAAGCAAATTGCATTTTACCTAACATACTTCCTCCCTCCAAATAGACAGGAGTACTCTATCGCGTCTCTACCGACCAGATATTTTCTTTCACCACAGGCCACCAAGCCCCGATCCCCCTAACCCCTTCAAACCTGCGGGATCCTGACCTCTTTGTTTCCCAGCATGCCCCAAGGGTAAGCTTAGGCCAGGCTTCCATGTCAACAACAACCATTCTACTCTGGTTTCAGGAAAAGTGGCATATGATAAATGGGTTTATAGTGTGGAAGGATGGGGGGGAGGGCAATTACCCTATAGGGACGTGGTAAGTATGTTAGGAAAAATACAATTTACTTAGAAATTGTCATTTGTTCTGATACGAATACTTCCCATGTCCCAATACATAGGAGCCTAAGAATTAGGAGGAGAGAAAATAGACCCTGAAGAGAAGTGAGGGAGCTGCAGGTGAGGGGGGTGTAAGGCCTGTATGGGAAAAGCAAAACAGAAAAAGGGGGTTAATGTAAGCAAGATAAATAGGCAACACTCACCCAAGGGGCATCATTATCTTGTCCGGTTGATCCATGGACGGCCGAGGGGATAGGGTCCGAGACGCTCTATCCCTCGTTACCTTATCCGGCCTGTTACGTGTAGCCGCCCATAGATCCTCTGCTAGATGACTACGATGGGACCAAGCTTTAACCCCTCCCGGGACTTGAGGGAGTAGTCCTTAAGGTAGTGGGCCATGAAAGTCGCCTGTCTCGACCATACACATGCCCTCAGCACCTGGCTGACCGCCATGTTTTTCTCAAAGGCCAACGAAGTGCCGATGTCTCGAATGTTGTGAGGCTTGACGAACCTGGGGAAGACTTCGCCCTTCGTCAGGTATGTCCTTCGGATTGTCTCCCAGAGCCCGAAGGAGATCGTATTCTTCGACATCGCCTTCTTCACTCACACTGTTGTCACAAAATCTCCTGAAAGCCGGCTGGAGGGCGGAGGTCCTAGAGAGATATTTCCTCACCGACCTCACCAGTCATAATAGAAGGTCCTCCGAGTCATTTGACCTGGGAATGGCGGGGATGGAGAACTTGTTGAAGAGGGCAGTCATCTACCGCTGGGTTCTGTGTTTCTGCCACAAAGGAGGGGACGGGCTTGAAGCACAACTTCTTCATCTGTGGGAGTGGGAGACTTCTGCAGAGAGGCCATGGAGTTCGCCTACCCTTTTGGCCGAGGCCAGGGCAAGGGAACACAGTCTTTAGGGTCAGTCTCCTGTCAATTTGTCTCAGAGGCTTGAAAGGCAGCTTCTTTAGGGAGTCGAGGACTTTGGTAATGTCCCACGAGAGGGGCGAGAGGGTCGTGGGGGGACTGCTCGAACTTCTTCACCAGCATCGAGAGGCAATTGGAGAGCTTAGGTTCATGTCCTTAAGGAGGAAGATCTAGCCCAGGGCTGCACAGAATCCCTTCACTACTGGTACTGACATGCCCCAGTCAAGTCGAAGATGTACTAGAAACTCTGCAATAACTGGGATTGAAGCTTTGAGGGGCTGAATGCCTTCTTTGTTGCACCATTTGCCAAAGGTTGCCCATCTTGCCTGGTAAATGGCCCTTGAGGATTGCCTTTGATTTGAGGTCATCTGGCTGATGGGCCTCATGGAGTAACTTCGTAGAACTTCTGGAAGTGGGGCTGCCTTAGCAGGTCTTGTCTTAGAGGCAGGGGCCACAGAGGCTCCGTTGCCAAGGATTTCAGGTCCGTGAACCACTTTTCCAACCACCACGGAGCTATTAGGGACAACTTTGCCTGCTTTGCCTCCCGAAGCCAGTTCAGGGTCTGCCGAAGGAGGACAAATGGGGGAAAGGCGTATGCATTGAATCCGTCCCATGATTGTTGGAATGCGTCTCCCAGAGCTGCTGCTGGGCTCGGGACTGGGGAGCAAAAGGCCGGCAGTTTTACGTTCAGGTGTGTCAAAGAGGTCCAGGCACAGAGATCCCCACCTTTCTATCACCGCCCTTGCTACCTCCGGGTAAAGGAACTATTTCCCCAGGTAATACTTTTCCCTCCCTGCTGAGGACATCCGCAACCACGTTCCTTTTGCCCAGGATGTACCTGGTCGTCAGGGAGATGGCATTGTCCTCGGCCCAGGATAAGAGGTCTACTGCCAGGTCGTGGATCCTAGGGGATCACAAGCCGCCCTGCTCCTTGACGTATGCGACGATGGTAGCATTGTCACTCATCAGGGCCACCCTTCTCCCCACTAATGAGTCCCCCAGGACGCAGAGCGCCTTCTGAACTGCCAGCAGCTCGAGTTCGTTTAAGTGGGGGGTCTTGTCTTCCGAGGACCAATGCCCTCAGCCATCCTGACCAGAAGGTAGGCTCCCCATCGCTCCCTGGATGCATCCATGAACAGAAGCAGTTCCGGAGGAGGATCCAGCAGCGAGACCCCAGCTCAGTTGTTCATTGGGTCCAGCCACCACTGGAGAGCTGCCTTGGTTGACAGGAACAGGGGCCTCTTTGGCGACGGGTACTGTTTTTGCCAGGGCCTGTCTCTCTTTCAGGTCCCACTGGGCTTTGCGTAGCATCAGTCTTCCCTTGGGCACGAGTTTCTCCAGACACACCAGGTGGCCTATCAGTCTCTGCCACTCCTCTAGAGATGCCGGATTTCCCCTGGTGAAGGGCTCCGCCATGATTTCCAAATTGACGAAACTCTCCTACATCGAGAAGGCCTTTGCTTGCACGGAGAGAATTTCCATTCTCAAGTACACTGTCCTCGTTGTTAGGGAGAGTTTTGACTTTTCCCAGTTGAACTCCACCCCCAGTTCTGCACAGAAAGTCACTAATCTGTCCCTTTTGCCCTGACAACTGCTCCCTGGACTCAAGAGGAGCAACCAGTCGCTGAGATATCTCAACAGTCTTATCCCTCTCTTGTGGACCCACTCGGAGACCAGGGAAAAAACAGTTTTAAAGACCTGAGGCACAGTCAACAGGCCAAAGCACTTGAAGTTGAGGAACTTCCTGCTGGACGGGTGTACAGGTACTGGGTTTTGAAAATGAGCGTCCTTGACATCCAGGGATAGCAGTCTCTCCACGGGGGCGGTATAAAGGACTGCCGAAGTACCCGACGAAGATGCGGGGTCACTGAGGAGCATTGCAACATGCCCATCCTTTCTCCACTTTTCTAGGGCCTCTTCCACCGTATCCTCCGGGAAGAGAGCCTCTCTGGAGATAAAGGCATCCCTCAGATTCTTCAGTTCCTTGTCCAGGACTTGCCTAGGCAATCTATAAAGGACTAAGTCCCTCCTTCGTTGGACCCAGTTTGACACCACGATATATGACTGTCCCGCCAAGAAGGCTACATCCTGCGACCCCGAGACCGCTAACTCCAGGAACTACTCTCTTGTCTAGTAGTTCCTTGCGCCGCTCTCCAAGGTGAAGGACATTAGGGCCATGGACCAGAGGTCCAACCACGAAGCCACGTCGCCCCCCGGCCCATGCGGCTGCTTCCATAGCTTGCGTCTCCTATACAGTGAAGCCCACG
>NC_090728.1:80737648-80745148 GCF_036898095.1 Palaemon carinicauda
GATCCGGATGTTGAGCTACTATCCTTAAGCTGCTTACAATCATACTTTGAGTTCTGTTAGGATTCAACTTCATACCCCATAATTTGCAACATACACCAATTTTAGCCAGCTCTCTACTGAGGGATTCAGCAATCCCAGATCTACATTCAGGAGATGGAATTGATGCAAAGGGAGTAGCTTCATCTGCATATGCAACAGGATTGTTTTCTAGTCCACACACCACATGTCATGTGCATATAGTATGAAAAGTAATGGGCCAAGAACACTACCCTGAGGAACACCAAATATAACATTCATATGCTCACTAATGTGGTCCATCAACAACAATTCTTTGCAATCTCTTACTTAAAAACTCAATAATGATGCTAAGGAACGACCCACCCACTCCCCAACTGTTTGTGTTTAAAAACAAGGGTCTCATGATTAACACGATCAAAGGCTGCACTAAAATCAAGTCCAGTCATACGAACTCCCTGACCATAATCAAGGGATTTCTGTACAGCATTGGAGATTGTAAGAAGGACATCACATTCTCTAAGGCCTTTACGAAAACCAAATTGTAAACTAGGGAACAGATGATTATCTTCAGCATACCTATTTAACGTTTTGCCAAAAGACTTTCAAAAACTTTAGATAATAGGGGAGTTATGGAAATTGGATGGTAATCAGTTGGACTTGAGCTACCACAAACACATCTACATAGTTGAGTAACATTACCAATTCCCCAACCAGCCTAAAAGCTCCTATTCTTGCTAAATTGCACAAAATAACAAGATAACTTTAGAGCTAAGAAATCTGGTCTTCTAAAAAAAAATTTAGGAAAAATATCATTTGGGTCTACACCTCCATAAGCATCAAGGTTCATAAAGAGCTATAATTTAACGAAATCGAAAAGCTAAACTAGTTAGTTTAGCCTCCGGAAAACACGAATGAGGAAGGTCGTGTTTCTCATTACTCTGCTTACTGTCAAACACATCAGCTGATAGGGTTGCCTTTTTTTCGGACAGTGAGTGACAGAGTCATCTGCTTCAAGTAAAGGAGGAACTGTTGCATCTACACAAAAAGAGTACATATTTATGGGTAAGTCCACCACTTATGTTCCTGTATTGTACCAGAAAGGGTTTCTTTAATGTTTAAATTGTATTCCTTTTCAGTTGAAGCATAAACTCTCTGAGCAAAAGCTCTAAGCTTGATTATAGTTATTCCAGGTCAAATCTGATCCGTTACCCTTTCCAAAGATGACAGGCCTCCTGCTTCTCCAAATAAGCATGTCAACAATCATCACTGAGCCATGGTTTGTCCTTCACTTGGTATCTGAGCACACGAGAAGGGATACACCTATCAATTATGTTGACTAAATTCTCATTCAAAAGGACACTACTAAACAATTGTGATCAATTCAAACCAAAAAGATCACTCAAAATCCCATTCCAGTCTGCTTGAGACTTCATATAAATCTTCCATGAATATGATACATCAGAGACAGGCTGCTCAGTTTTCACTCCTAATGAAATCAAGGCATGATGAGATGTCCCAACTGGAGAACCAACCGTACTTGTTATAACGTCAGGGGAGTCGGTGTATACGAACGAGGTCCAAGGAGTTACCAGACCTGTGAGTAGCTTTACTTGTGATTTTTTCACAGCCTGATTCAGAGACAAAGTCCAAAGCTCTTAAGCCATGGCAATCTTTAGGAGAAACAGATTTTAACCACTCCTATGATGAGCATTGAAATCACCAACAAAGACAAAATTGTAACAAGTCCATGTTCTAAGGCTTTTGTAAGGCACATAAGTTTCAGATGCAGAATACTGGTAGGACCCCTCTGATTAAACACTTTTCATTTTAGAGAAAATTACATTTTACGTTTCATAATCTAATCTTGTTTACCAAAGGCTCTCTATCCCATGCTTTTTTTTTCTTTAGATTTCGGCCTTATGTCATGTGGAAACACACTGTCCTTAGTACACTTATATTCATTAACAGTATCCAAAGTTTAGTCCCTTACCCCTTATTTGTTATCTGCATTTTTATATATATATCATGGTTTTACTCATATTCATTTTCAGTCCTACATTTCTGTTTTGCATATTCAAATGTTTTATATTTTTAAATGCCTCCCTGGATTCACTACATAGAACTGTGTCATCTGCAAACCTTAAGTTAATCCCCACTAAGATTAATGCCTACATTTTCTCAATCTGAACTGTTAATACTTTTTATAGGCATGCTGTCAATAATTTAAGAGAGATGGGATCTTCCAGTCTAATTCTTTTCTCAATCGGATTTTTTTCACTATATGTAGTTTTAAGATTGCTGTACTTCCCGCATAGATATCTTGAAGTGTTCTAAAGTAAGATTCATCTATTCCTTGCCTTTGAAGGGCTTCCATTATTTCAAACTGATTTTGTAAATAGTTATAACAATCTGGCAATAAACATATGCACGAATAACTCTCTCTCTCTCTCTCTCTCTCCTCTCTCTCTCTCTCTCTCTCTCTCTCTCTTCCTTCCTACCGAATCTATATCATGGCAAGTCTTCTTAAGAAAAATCGTGTGGCATCCTCCGTTGGCCCCATCCCTCAGCCAGCGCAGCTTCCTGCCGTCCTACACGTGTATTTACGCCCCACTTGATGTCGTCACTAAATTTCAGAGTTCCTTCCTCTCTCTGGTCCAGTTTACGTCGATCTCTCTTTTCACGTCCAGGACCAAAAAGAAAATCTTTAATGGGGCGAAAGGGAACCCCGAAAGGCAGGAAATACACTAAAATGTATATAATACATCTCTCTCTCTCTCTCTCTCTCCTCTCTCTCCTCTCTCTCTCTCTCTCTCTCTCTCTCCCCGGTTACGAAACTCAAACAAATTAACATTTAAAGAAGAAAACCTTATGAAATAAACCTAAAAAGATTGTTTTAAACTCTTATGGAGTTTACATTATAATTCATAAGTCTTGCAATGAGAGAAAATTAATCTTTTAGTTCAATTAAGTTTTGAGAGAGAGAGAGAGAGAGAGAGAGAGGAGAGAGAGAGAGAGAGAGAGAGACTGGTAATATATATTTCTGAACTTCCTCACACTTTGAATTGTACGCAGTCAAACAACCAGCCTTGCATCCAGATATGAAACTATTGAACAACCCCATAATTACACGGCGAGATTCGAACGAAGGCACTACACTAAAGGGAGTCATTAACATCGCTAAGTGGGACAAGTGGTAACCGGTACTAAAAGTTTACGTTGGAATTACACTGCGAATGGGAAGTTTTGACAATGCATTTCCCATTAGAGTTCAAAGCATCTACTGAATAATAAGTTTCCAGAGCGTATGAGGAAAAACCGAATGGCAATAAGCTTTATGCACTAAAAGGGGTACATGGTCAAGCGTCCCCGCATCGTTTCTGACCAGATTTTCTAATACGAAGTAGCTAGCCCATGCAGCTCCAAGAAACAGACGAGCACGGGGAAAGCAAAGTTTTGATTGATTGATTGATTTATAATTCGCTGGCATCCTGACATCGAAGGTCATTGACGCCGTCAAAGGGTCAAAGGTCTCGAAACGCTTCAATAGACCTAAAGTCTATACAGTATATGTAAATCTGGAATACACCCAGACCATTTAAGACTTGTCATAGAATATTTTTTAAAGATAACGAACACAAGATTACTGGAATATGAATGTCACATCAAGGAGAGAACATTGCTACATTTCTATATATAGATTAATATTTTCATATAAATTAAAGCAGTAATTAAAAAGTACTCATTATCAAGACAAACACTGGGACAGATTGCAGATAATATCAATCAATAATTGCAACCGCTTAATAACAGGCCTCCCCGTGGAGTGGTAACTTTTATCCTAACTTTCTTTAAGACTTGGAAAGAAAATACAAGCTATTAATAATATCATCAGCCAGTTCCTATTCATTTTATCATGGAAGGATCGAAAATAATATTAAGAAATTTTAGTCGAAACTATTAAGATGCAAAACCTGGAATATTCATAGTTCATTAAAATCAATTTCTTTCCATATGAAACGTGTGCAACTATCCTATTATTTGCGTAAGGCAACACGTCTTCTATAATAACAAGAAGGGCTGAACTTTATAGATAGTAGTTTACGGCAAAATAAATGAGAAATAAAAGAAACCGTTATCGTAAGAAGCACATGGGTCAGGACAGGTCATACTTCAAACGTTTATTAAGATAAGAGAGACAAAAATAAAAATCAACTAAGCCAAATACAAATATTAAAGTAAGAACGACTAGAAACAATATTGTTCAGAAACCCATTAAGGAAATCTCGGGGATAAAATGTTTCACAGAATGTGGAGGGAACAGCAAAGAAGAACTGGCCAAGAAGAGGTCTTTGAAATCTGCAATGAAATCCGATTCAAATACTCCCTGAGTGGGAAGGATCATCTTCAAGCCAATACCGCATCTCTCTCTCTCTCTCTCTCTCTCTCTCTCTCTCTCTCTGTTAATAGTGAGACCTGAACTTTAAATTAACATCTAATATATGGTACCATTAAATTTTGGACCTATCAGAAAAAAAATCTTAAAAATGGGACGTATCAAAACTGTACAAATCTCCCGTAAATTATTTGTTTCTATATACCATATTCCAAATCGGTTACAGTACTGTGCAAAACCTTTTCTAAGACAAGGCATTTAACTGGGACCAAACTATGCATTAAAACACAAAATATAACAAATTAAAACCAAAATACAACGGCAATTGGTAGCATCAAAGCCCAAGAGAAATAGCCTTACCTAATAAAAACATACGCAATTAATTTTCATCAAAACGGTCTTTTGACGTCATAATTCGAACACTTATCTTAAGTCCAACATTAGTTTCAATGACTTTCCATCAGTACGACCGCCTGCCATTTTGCCATTTGCATCTTTTTGACAGATTGCAAACATGTTTCTGGCTGACATAATTCCTCTCAGCAACTTACTTAAGGAAGAAATCCCGCCTGGCACAAGAGGGCCAGGTTGCACCAATCTCCCGTTTCAATTTACCCGCCAAAAGATTCGATTGAACATGACGTGAGAGGTATCTATCACATTTGTGTGTGCGCTCTCTCTCTCTCTCTCTCTCTCTCTCTCTCTCTCTCTCTCTCTCTCTCTCGTTGGTAACGCACCCCTGCTGTTAAACTGAGGACCCAGGTTCGATTATCTGACTTGACGAGGTGGAACCGAATTATATACCGATTTATTAGGCCACCATCAAGGGCCGCCAAAGAGAGTTACAAGGAGTTACAAGGATTTTGGATGCCTCAAAGACTTTTTAGTCCATCCGGAGAGACTCAATTTAGTGTTAGTGGGATCTTGTCTTACTTATTCTTGAACTCGTTTACCGTGTTACTGGTTATTACATCCGCTGGAAGCCTATTCCAAGTAATTTCTATTTTGTATGTAAAGAAACTGACACAGGAGCAAGAGAGAGAGAGAGAGAGAGAGAGAGAGAGAGAGAGAGAGAGTAAAATCAAAACAGGAGTGCCTCGACCAGATAATCAACATCCACATTAAGATCTCTTTAACCATAGAGAAGCCGAAGAAACTCTTACATCCACAGACACTTGTAAAGAAGAGAGACGAGCGATTAAACAATGGGGCGATTAAATGTCATCGATTAATAACACAAATCAGCCGCGAACAAATTGAAAATCAGGTACTTTTACTCCTGCAATCCTTATTGAATTCCAGAGGACGAATCATCTGAACGTGGTTAATATTCAAGGGGTGTGAGTTATTCAGAGGTTACGCAAGCTCCACATATTTAAAGACGATGAACCTACTAATATAACTTGTTGACAGACGTATATGGAGGTTACGAAAAAAAAAAAACATTCCTCGGATAAGAAGAATTAATGCTGCTTATCGACGTAACATATATATATACATACATACATACATACATACATATATATATATATATATATATGTGTGTGTGTGTGTGTATTATGCGTGCGTATGTACAAGATATAAATTATGTGATTGCATGCATACCAACATGATTGATATATGTCCAGCTTATATCAATTCAAGTCACGTTACATATGAGGGATCAAAATGAAATTGGTGCTATTTCATAAAATGACGACCATGAAAGGAGTAAAAAAAAAAAAAAATTACTTGAAAATTGGCAGAGGATCAAAAAATAACTAGTAACACTCCCAACGGCAAAATGTCCTTTTAAGGGATTAATAAAAAGGAGAAGTTTCTGGATTCGGTTAGAGCTCAATACCGAATAGTAAAAGGAGGAGAGACGAGCGGAAATTGGCACACGTAATAACACACCTGAGTGGATATCACAATTTCCCCAAGAAAATGTCGACTCTGACTTCCTCAAAGGAATCGGCGAAGGAAGGAAGGGCCATATGGTGTTGGTTTAGCCCAGGGACACTAACTTTAAATTCCCCACACCCTCGCATAATTCATCTAAGAAAGAGAGAAAGAAAAAGGGGGAGGGAGATCAATAAGATACATTTTCCGCTACATTAAAAATGAAGAAACTACATCCCTAATTTCCCATCCAGAAACCGAATTTTTTTAATAATTAACAGAAAAAGCTTTACAACCTATAATTGACAGCATCCCTACTACAGTATATAATAAAGAGCAAGCTTCAGGTTGTATGTTTAAAAATTTATTCATTTCTGGTCACGCTCAATTTTCCCCATCCCTTGGATAGGTGCGAGAGAAAGTAGTCATACCCTAGTTGGGAGTGGGGTAAGTTTGCATTTCTATCTAAATATTTAGCAGGAATTTCTGACGAGCCGTGTACATAGTTTTAATACTGACGTACTGCAACGACCATCTGTAATATTTGACGCAGCAAGAATATTATATTGCTTTCTTCTAATCTATTTTGCCATTAAAGCATCATAATAAATATGAATCATTTCAAAAAGTGATTAAGGAATAAACTGAAATTGGAGAGAAGCGCCAACTGCGAGAGAGAGCCAAAGACAAAAATATAAGCGTGGTGATTTGATACTACCCCACCGACACCCCTGTCATTAAGGCCGAAGGAGAGGAGAGAGGAGAGGGGAGAGGAGGGGGAAAATCCCCTTATTTACAGAAGAAGAAGGGCACAGGGATACTGGAGGAGAGGGATACGTGCATGAAACAGTGAACGGCATAGTGAAAAAGATGAGGGAAATAAATGTCACGGACAACGAGGGGTAATAGGGAGTGCAATATCATGAAGCTTTATTTTTCAAATTAACAGAGCATGAATGTCTGTACCGGAATATCTGTTGGGTGAAGTCTCAAAGAAATTACGCCTATACAATTATGGAGAAACCTAATCAAAAACCTTCACTTACATTCTCCAACTATTAAAACAAAATCATATTTAAAAATCAACTACGTTTATCATATAGTGAGGGTTGATCACTCCGCATAACAGTTGTAATAACTATAAAATCTATATAACAAAACACAAGATTTATGGCATTGACGATACACTGATTGAATGATTGATTGAC
>NC_090728.1:80747648-80751622 GCF_036898095.1 Palaemon carinicauda
TCTCTCTCTCTCTCTGTTTTATGTATAACGATCAAGATTAAACAACCAAAAAAGGTGATCCTAAATTCAGAGATCTTCAAATACTATAAGCACCAACACGCAAGCAACTTAAAGAGATGGTTTACCTACTTAACAATCAATCGTCACGTAAGATATGCAAGACTTTAATTGGATAAAATCATTTGCATCTAGAAAATTGTATGCAGCACAGGATAGTTGGAAGTCCAAGATACTTTATATCTTAGCACTAAAGAATAATAATATCCCAAATTTACGTAGCATTCGGGAACAGCAAAACATTCTATTCAAATAAAAACATAAAAATTCAGAGTTCTTTACCATTTCAGTCATTCTAGAAAAAGATTTAACTACCAGAAATTGCCGTGGTCTACACATAAGATCACACTAGGCGTATTCCAAAAAATCTACATGTAAATCCGTCAACTGAGTAAGTTGAAAATTTCTGAGAGAGAGAGAGAGAGAGAGAGAGAGAGAGAGAGAGAGAGAGATTCCAATCAGCGAAATGACTTCCAACCACACAGCCTTTCATTTCCCATCTCATTTCCATTTCCTACAATACCCAAGCCTATAAGGTTCCCCAAGTGACTCCACCGCACAACACATGTTGGTCATCCATCAAAGTTCACACAAAAATTGCCTTCACAATACCTGAGCGTCTTTATCCATTGACCCTATACAACCTTCCAGATCGTACCACCGATAACAAAAGCAAATGGGAAGAACGAAATTTGGAATCAAATAGAGGCAAGTATTGCTTGGTATACAGTATTCAAGATACACATTTAATTTGGAAATTATACGTTAACATACTCCTGTCTCTCCAGAAGACGAATCTGCTTTTGGCGTTAAAATAATTTCTTAATACCTTAGTTCCCCTTCAAATACTTTTCTGCATCTTAGATACTTTGACATAAAGATCTTATTAAAATCACCAGATACCGTTTTGATTTTCCGAAAGCAATCTACATATCCCACTACTCCACTGTCTATTATAAACCCTTAAACAAATGAAAAAAAAAAAAATCAGTTGTTTTAGTGTAATCATAATCCAGCACTGGAGTGCTGTGTCTTCCCGATATGCCGGTCGCTGCACAAGCTAATTAGAGCCATCAAAGGGATGTAATGACAACCTGGCGCCCTTTCGCCAAGCCCGTCCCTTCTCGTGAACTCTGTTAACGGGTTTGCTTCTCAGCTACCGCTACGTCACCCTACTTGTATGTTAATGAACCTCGGATGGGTATAACCAGAGGACGATACGCAAGAAAAACCTCGAAAACAAATGAAACAGATCTCCCTCGCCTACCTTTCAAAGTTCAACAGCACTAAGAAAATGAAGTACTATTCTTGTTGCGAGTGGAAAAAAATTCATCTTTAACATAAACTCTATTGATATTATGAGCATGAATGACAATTATATTTTCTTACATGAATCTTCTCATGCGAGCTCCCTGACCTCTCCGGTTAAAGCAAGGTTGCCCTAGGTAAGTCGTGACTTGCCTCTGTTACATTCCATCCGCCGACTTTCCTTGTTCGTCAATAGCCCTCCCAAAGAGAGCAAGACCCGGGAACACCAAAAATGCCTCCCTTAGCCCAAGACCGGCCAAAGATACCGATTCCCCAAAAGGCACGCGTCTTTTACCATTTGTTTACTCCATGATATACAATCTACATTACATACAGTTTCAAAGGTATACAATTCTTATTCATACAGTGTTCTCCGTAATGATTAACCCCCCACTGGCCCACCTGTTTGCTTGAACAACGAATGGCCTTTTGGTACATTATAACATTTCTCATCGGAAATATTTTCATCGGAAACGTATTAAACACATCCCCAAACTCAATTTTTGATTTTTACTAATGCCAATTATCTCAGAGAGAGAGAGAGAGAGATGAGAGAGGAGAGAGAGAGAGAGAGAGAGAGAGAATTATTTATGAAGGGTCACTTAAAATAACCCAAATATAACGAAACGGATAAGATCGATAAAAAAAAACAATCTTAACCTCCACTTACCTCCTCCTTGACGAAATATGCAAATGAAGGGAACACAACTCCACATGAAGTCCTGGCTGAAAATCCTCGTCCTATCCCCTTACCCTTCGGTTACAGCCCTATAGCCCTTCCTTGGCCGATCCAATCGCGTCTGACAGTGCCAGAGGGGTTCCAATGGTACAGTGTCAATCCCATAAATCAAGGCATAAAAGCAAAGGCAACGAACATTTGACGCCCGGGAAATGATCAAAGGAGATATGCCTCACAGGAGAAATAGTTATGTCAAGTGAGATCAGTACTACAAAATTCGAAGGCATCGTTTCAGCCATAGCAAAAGCTAAAGAGTTTTTAGAATCTATTTTCCCTTCATAGTCAGACAGCATTTTACGAGAGGAAACGTTCACAATAACTTTTTATCATCATTCACATAAAATGAGAGACTTAACGATATGAGTTATGTGCCTTAGGTCTCTCTCTCTCTCTCTCTCTCTCTCTCTCTCTCTCTCTCTCTCCACATACACACACTCCCAGAAATATTTCCAATAAAAAGATATTTTGCGAAAAGATTTATGGGATAAAGTGTGGAAGAAAAAGTTTGGTTCCTGGGCGAGTAAACGGAATATGCAGTAAATCTTCAAGGAAGACTCAATTTTCCCAAGAAGAAACGCTGCTTCAGGAAGAGAATGACAGGGAAAAGTTTGAGGCTGAAAAGGGGAGGGGGAGAATGTTTAAAGCATTAAGGCCAAAATACCGAGTACTCACCCTCCTTGCACAATTCTCCAGGATGATGTAAACGTTGGTGTCATCCTCGAAGTAATGATGGAAACGGACAACATGGCGATGCCTCAAATGTCGGTGGACCTCAATCTCTCGAGCAATCTGAAAAGAAACAATATAGTTAAGCAACATATTTTGTTGAAATTGCATTCATTCTGAAAAAAATACATTGTGGTTCTAGTTAATATGATGATTCCACTGGGCGCTATATAAACCGCCTTCATTCTAAATGCAAAACTTTTGATCTTTTTGTTCAATGACTTCCTGAGTTATTCAGCATGCCACGTCGCAAAAAAAGTGGAGATTAATGAATGAGTTTTAGAGCCACACTCCATCTTTAAAAGTATTATAAATATCGATCACCGCCATCCACGAAAAACTATGCGGATGTAAATAAGAAAATGACATTCGGTCCTTGCACGTGTTAAAGATATCTTTTAAAATCATGTTTTCCGAAACATTCCATATAAAAAAGTTCAAGATCTTTAATAGCTATGGTATTAGTATTATATGAAATTTTCTCTCTCTCTCTCTCTCTCTCTCTCTCTCTCTCTGTCACATGAAGGTCTGTATACAAACAACGAATCCAAACACTATACTTCCCATCTCCTCCCTTCAAACATACAGCCATAACACTCAGCTAGGTAAACACGCCTTCGGCAATCCATCTTTCTTTCCACTTCTGAAGAAAATAGGAAGAAGAGGCTGACGAGCAGAGAGAGAGAGAGAGAGAGAGAGAGAGAGAGAGAGCAAATACGTATAATGCAATGACTAACCAGATCACTTCAGTGCTCTCCAAGCCCCGCCCCAAAACCTCTCTTTCATTTTAGGGTAAAAAAAGTCTAATTCCTGTCCCTTGGCAACAGATGACAAGAAAATATGTGGGGGTGAGCAAGTTTGTGTGTGGGGGAAAAAAGGTGTGTGGAAAAGTAGAAAGGAAGGGAGGGAATGCAAGCTTATCTTCTCATACTAGACTAGTTATTTGTAACGATGTAAAATTTAGAAAATGAAATTTGCTTCAAACTCGTACCCGTACTAAAGATATTGGGATACAAAAGCGTGTGTATATGTGTATACACACACACACACATATATATATATATATATATATATGTGTGTGTGTGTGTGTGTATATATGTGTGTATGTATATATATGTACAGTATATATATGCATAATGTGTAC
>NC_090728.1:80752122-80782122 GCF_036898095.1 Palaemon carinicauda
TTTATTACAATTTTTTGGGGGTTAAACTGTATTTTGCCCTGACTAATAATTGTAGTAGTAGGTTTATGCTTACATTAGTTTCTTTTTTATTCATTTCCTCATGTTTCTAAGCGTCGTTTTTTGCCGTTTTTCGTCGTTAATACTTGAAAAACGGGTGCGGCCTTCTCCTGGACATTTACCTTTTTTTTTAGATCTGATTTGAAAAACAAATAGTTTATTTATAAAATAATTGATAAAAATTTTGTGTTAATGTACTGTACAAAAAAGAATAAAATATAAATAGAAGCTTATAGCATCTTGCTTTTCCAACTAATAAGTTCGAAAGAAGAAGAAGAAGAAGAAGACAATTACTTGTATAGCTAAGCCCATCTATTGTCTTTGCTCTGCAATGAGAGCAAAACTGTTTGGAACCTTGCTTTCAATTATGACTTAGAAATACCTTGCCAGTAGGCAACTTTTTCTCTGGGTCAGTGAGATGTGCTTAAAAGATGAAAGAATTTCCACCTTCAACTTCGATACTCGATATTTGTTAGTCCTATAAATATTTCCATTCATGTACTTGAATATCCAACCTAGAATATCCCATGGAACAGTCACAAATAATTTCTAATATTTCACTACAGCTGTTGTTTATTCGCAGCTATTTGACTGTCTAAACAATACTTTTAGACCATGTTTGATACTATATATATATATATATATATATATATATATATATATATATATATATATATATATATATATATATATATATATATATATATGAAATTAAGAGAAAAAATTTGGCCTAAGATTCTGAACGTGCGAGTCTAAACTCAGGGGAAGTTGCGTAATCGTTTGTACACTTAAATTGATCGTATTTGCTGCAACTGAAGAAACACGCGAGAATTATAATTGCTGGATTTTAGAACATCTGCACAAACGCAACTATTTTCCTGCTGACTGCAATGTGACATAGGCCTACAATGCAACGCTTGAAACATATAGATGCAGAAGCCACGATTCTGTTTTCTTTATTTCCTCGGATATTCGAATCGTATTTCTTTACACAAATTACATTATTCTTTCATATTTATGGCATTAGAGAGAGAGAGAGAGAGAGAGAGAGAGAGAGAGAGAGAGAGAGAGAGAGAGAGAGAGAGAGAGAGAGAGAGAGAGAGAGCATACCTTTACCTCGACTAAAACTTACTATGCAGCAAATATAAATTAAATCATATTCCTTTAGGATATATGATTATTTTGACGGATACTAAAAGGAAAATAGCATCTCGTCCTTGTGGGACTTTGACACCACGAAGAAAGCCACCATCACTTCACGGTGACCTCCATCATATCTTGGCCCGTTTTTCTTAGCCCATTGGTAAAGCAAAGCTCTATATTAAGGTCTATGGAGTTTGGTTAAGTAAAGCTTTTATGTTTGATACAGGAGGATCATCGGTCCCGTGATGGTCGAGGCTCCAGAGATGGTGCTTTTGCTTTCCTATCATTACTTAGTCTGAAACACTAGTGATTTCCTCAGCTCCTTTCTTGTTGATGCTCCTCTCATTCCGAGTAATTTCTACAGAAGCAAATTAGCCCCTCGATTTTAGGGACAAAATGCTTATGCAATTAGGCTAATTAGATATCCCATAAAGAAATAATCAAATCCCCCAGGTAATATATGTTATTTTGATAAATGTATAATTTACATTAATTTCAGAATAAAATTAAAACTTTATCGGTTTAATAGCAAATGATCACAGAAATTTGAAATATCAATATATAATGAAATTATTTTGATCGTTACTGCGCGTGGAGTTTGTATGGATGTTGCTATCTACTAATGTCACTCCTTTCAACAAATATCTTTTCTTTTGTACATAGTCTTTTTTATTACTTATCATAGAGAGAATATGATCGTCAGTATTACTTATCATGAGAGATCTTTAGTGATAATTCGGAGCGTATAGGGAGAAAAGTCTATAAACTTGTGAATAGTACTTTGTTGAGCGAAGCAAAGCTATTTTAATTCTTTCGTAAGTTAGAATTGCCTACAATTATTAATATGACATGTAATCTCTCTCTCTCTCTCTCTCTCTCTCTCTCTCTTTCTTGTATATGCATACAAGGGACCTAATAATGAGACAATCACAAACAAGGAAGCAATTAAAGACCTTGGTGTAATGTTAAAAAGGAATATGTTATGCAACGACCAAATAGCAATACTATTGGCTAAATGGAAAGCAAAAAATGGGAATGTTATTCAGACATTTTAAAACAAGAAAAGCTGAACACATGATTATGCTTTACAAAACTTATGTACGTAGTACACTCGAGTACTGCAATGTGATATGGTACCCACACTACCAAAAGGATATTGCACAAATAGAGAGTGTACAAAAGTCTTATACTGCTAGAATAGAAGAAGTTAAGGACCTTGACTACTGGGAAAGACTACAATTTTTAAAACTATACAGTCTAGAAAGGAGAAAAGAACGCTACATGATAATACAAGCATGGAAGCAAATAGAAGGAATTACTGAAAACATCATGGAGCTAAAAATAACAGAAAGAGCAAGTCGAGGTAGATTAATAGTGCCAAAAACTATACCAGGAAACTAAGGAAGGCAGCGACTATTTAATGCGCTGCCAGCTCATCTAAGAAACATATCAGGAGTGAGCGTAGATGTGTTTAAGAATAAGCTCGATAAATACCTAAGATGCATCCCAGACCATCAAAGACTAGAAAATGCAAAATACACCGGAAGATGCATTAGCAGCTCTCTGGTGGACATACGAGGTGCCTCACACTGAAGGACCTGGGGGAACCCAAACATAGAATATGCCAATAAGGTAAGGTAAGGTTCTCTCTCTCTCTCTCTCTCTCTCTCTCTCTCTCTCTCTCTCTCTCTCTCTCTCTCTCTCTCTTTTAGTTAAAAAGTTTTGGTAAAGTTTTCTTGAGGTAAATTTTCGTTAATGGTATAGACTAGAGATGGTTCTGCAGATCGAATTAACAGGAAGTCAAACGCTCTTCGTAGAGGGTTTCGTTTTAGTGGCTACCTTGAAACATACATTTAAAAACCGAGACAAAATCAGGTTTTGTCCTGTGTGATATTTTCCCGTCAGATTTTGAACAATGAGGGAGTAGTCTCAGGTACACGAATTAGTTACGATTGTGTTCTTAGATGTGGTTAAAATGTTCATCTTATGTTGTGGGTGAGATGTTGTAATTTTGACACATGAAGATGTAAAGTGACAGAGCCTATGAAAGCAAGGCCAATGAGAAGGAATATCTATACTTACTATGGGTTTCACAGACAGTGCAAGTGCGATTTTTTGCAATTATTCTGTAACGAACAGTCGTATCAATACGAGATGTTGCTATAGGGTATTACACCCAGTGAGGAAATTTATAGGGGTATAATGAATCGTTAATTATTAATTATAAAGACACTTGCCCCTATGCCAAAGGGTAAAATCTCAATCATCCAGTCACAAAACCGAACAATAATATACAGAACCTCTACCTCCACCCCCTCCCTCCCTCTCCTTTCATCCCTCACCTGCTCTCCCCCTGCTTCAAGCTATCTCTCTCCACCTTCACGCCATCCATCCCTCTCCGTTCTTTCCCTTCCCTTCATGCTCTCTTTCTGAGAAGGTAGCTTAAGTTGCAACTTATTTTGTATGATTTTTTTTTTATATCAAGCACTCTATCTATCTATCTATCTTATCTAATTATAATATTTATTGTTGTAGATATGGAACAATTCAATCGGTTGTTACCTATCAGATGACTGACTGCTTTATTCACTGGTTTGCTCATCTCTCTCTCTCTCTCTCTCTCTCTCTCTCTCTCTCTCTCTCTCTCTCTCTCTCTCTCTCTCTATGGTATTGGTTATGCAAATAATTATTAGATTGACACCTATCTGAAGGGTTTTGGAGTAGCTGAGTGATAGACACTTTGACTGATAGGAAAATGGCTGTTGTATACGTACCTGCGTTTTCTTGCCTTCTTTTGGCAAACCTTATTTCTACTCAGGGCATTAGCCATTTACTGGTATTATGAGGGAGAGCTTAAAGAAGTGATGGCCACCTCAGAAGATGTCTGTCCGTATGGTTGCAGAAATGAGTTTGTCACCCAACTCTTCAACTTTTTTAATAAAGAGAAAGCTGACAACTGCCTTCAGATTAGTTTGCATAGGTGACTTGTTACAGTTACTCTATGAATTACTAATAAATATTGACCCTTTCCACAGGACATTCATCTGAGTTAAAGCCTTGATTATACTGATACATTTATTTTCAAGTGATGGATGTTTAAGATTTTATTTTATATAATGCATATCTATATAAAGTCTTTCCTTCATACAGGCCTTACCACCGTGTTGCAGCAGCCTTGAGGATGAAATTGAGTACGGTGCATTCAATTGTGTATCGTAGTACTAAGCCACATCCCGTCACACCACCAACGCCTCCAGCACAGCCTATCTTTGACAGTTTCTCTGTAGGAGCCATACGTCGACACATCCATACAAAGTTTGTTGCCAAGAAGGCTTTTACTCTCGCATCCCTGGCACAGAACCTGAAGGAAGAAAGCATCATCCCCGAGAGTACCTCAAAGATTAAGCTATGGCGCTTACTCCATGAAATGGGAATCGAGTATAAGACCACTCAGCGCAAGATGTATGTCAGGAAGGAGTCAATTGACATCATGTGCCAAAGGATACGTTCCTTGCGGGACCTTCAAAGACATAGGGAAGATGGCAGGGAGGTAGTGTACCTGGATGAAACGTGGTTCACAACCAGAATGAGCCATAACATGGAATGGGGGGATACCATGCAGCCTAATACCAGTGCCAATTACAGCCGTCAGGTGCCACCAGGTGAGGGGGAACGTTTCGTGGTAGTCGCAGGTGGTACAGCCGATGGCTTCATTGACGGTTCCTTCCTCAGTTTCCCTGCTAAAAATACTAGCGGCGACTACCACGGGGAAATGAATGGCGATATATTCCTACGTTGGCTAACAACTCAGCTCCTGCCACTCCTGGAGGAGCCTTCGGTATTAGTGATGGACAATGCCCCATACCACAGTATAATGACAGAAGATAGTCGTTGTCCCACCACAGCTACCAGGAAATCTGACCTCATTGAATGGTTACAGCGCAGAAATATATCCTTCCCGCAACATGCTACAAGACATGAACTCCTATACATATGCTGTCAAAATAGGCCAGAGCCTAAGTACAAGGTAGATAACACCATTCGAGAATGGGGCCATGAAATCGTCCGCCTGCCGCCCGCACATCCCGAGCTCAGTGCAATCGAGCAGGTGTGGGGACACATGAAACGTTACGTGCGCTCCTCACTCCAACGTTTCACCCGAGCCGACCTACATGCCAGATTAGAGGAGGCAAGGATCTCTGTCACTCGCGATGTATGGGCAGGGGCAGTACGTCGATCACGAGCTTTTGAGGATAGTTATCGTTCAACAGATAACATGCATGACAGTATTGATCCTGTCATTATTAATCGTGACAGTGCCACTGAAGATGAAGTTGACTTGCTATTAGAAAGCGATGAAGACTAAAAAAAAATAAAAATAAAAACACACAAAAGAAATAAACAAAAAAAAATTAAATATGAAGGTTATGCCCTACCCACATTCGAGTCCCATCATCGGTCGATACCAATATTCAATCAAATTCAATTAGGGGGTGGGGGGGGATATATGTGGCATTAGGTGAAATAAATATTTTGTTTCTCATTTCCTATGGATACCTATCATCTATGCTCATACCCAATACCGAAATATGCAATGATATTATTGTGTACAATTACATATTGTTCAAACTCAAAGACAATATATATATATATATATATATATATATATATATATATATATATATATATATATATATATATATATGTATGTATATATATATATATATATATATATATATATATATATATATATATATATATATATGTATATATATATATATATATATATATATATATATTGCTATTTAGCAAACACTTTAAATTTCAGAACCATGGGGCAAAAGGAAAAATTGGTTAAGCCTCTGTACAACTCCCCACATTAGTAGAAACTGACAGGCAGAGAGAGGGAGAGAGCAAATCAGTGTATAAATAGATATTAATAAGTTAACTGGAGGGTAACAACCACTGAACTGTTACATTTATACAACAGTGTCAATTATTATTAGATTGATAGAAAAAAAATCGTAAAAAATATGTTTAAATCAAAGCAACATTCAGAGAGAGAGAAAGAGAGAAGGAAAGACGTAGGGCAAGTGAGGGAAGAAAGGAGAGGGGAGGAAGAAAATGGGGGTTGGAGGTGAAGGGGGTTGTAGGCAGGCGGAGCTCTTCCAACCTGGTGTTCGTTTTCTTGCTTGGCTAATGAGTTTTGCCTCTTGGTATAGGTACAAAAGTCTTTATTATTTACAATAAATGATTCATGATACTCCTATAAATTTCCTTACTGGGTGTAATACACTATAGTAAAATCTCGTACTGATACGAGTGTTCGTTACAGAATAATTGCAAAAAATCGCACTGGCACTGTCTGTGAAACCCATAGTAGTTTAGTATTTTATGTATATAAACGAAATTTATAATAATGGTGAAACTGTCGTACAAACACATTTTTCTCCAGTGCAGTGAAGTCATTTTGAATAGAGTTTCAACTCAAGATATTAGGACTTGACTCTATGAAGTTAAAAGTTTATCCATATTATTCAGATGAAGATCAAGTCATGCCAATGCTTTCATTATATTCAACACTTCTTGTTTTTTTTTTTTTTTTTTTTTTGCATGTAAATAAAAAAGCTAAAAATCTAACGTGATAAGTTCACACAGGACATAATCTGATTGGACAAAATCTCAAGGGACAAAATACCATTAGACAAAATCTCAAGAGACAAAATCAGATAGGACAAAATCTTACCAGACAAAATCTCAAGGGACAAAATCTAACAGAACAAAATCTCACAAGAAAAAATATCACTGGACAAAATCCCATAGGACAAAATCACATAGGATAAAATCTGACTGGACAAAATCCCTTAGGACAAAATCTGACTGGACAAAATTTCACAGGCCGAAATCACATGGGACAAAATCTGACTGGAAAAAAATCCCCTAGGACAAAATCTCACGAGATAAAATATCACAGAAAAAAAAATCGTCGTTTTATATGAATTATTCATTCCAGTTATTTCATTTAAGTTTGACAAATGCTTCACGATGAACAATTCTATTCATTACTTTTGTTCAATGTTCATGAACTTGCACATCAACGCCAAGTGGTTCCTTAATATGTACTTTTAGGCTTTGTTATTAATAAGAAAAAAATAAATCAAAAAGATTGTTACTTTATTGTAGTCTACTGGGGGGGAAAGGTAACTTGAAAACAGGGGGGTTACCTTGAATCCGGTTCCAAACTAAAGCCTACCTGACACTTGCGCACATTTTTGCCACGCACTGGCACGCATTGAAGAGTGCCAGTGCGTGCCACAACACACTGGTGTTTTTCCCGCACTGTTCACGTCCAATTCACTCCAGTTCGCGCATCGTTCACGCGACGTTCACGCGACGTTCACGTCATGACACGAATTGGAACGCGTAGTTCACGAGAAGTTCACGACATGTTCACGCGAGTTCCCGCATCATTCCGCATCGTTTCCGCATCGTTCATCACGCCAGTTCACGAATTGGCCACTCCATATAAAAATGGGGCTTCTCCAACCCGAGGACATTCTTGGATTGGCTTCGGAAGAGACAACAATGCTTTCTGTCAGAGACACCATTGCATTGAGAAGAAGAAACGTATCTTTTCCGTTTGTATTTTTTGTTGCCCTTTATTTTTGTTTCAATAAGAAAGCATTTGATTTACATATAAATAGCAGACATAAAATATGTACAAGTATTAAGAAAGCATTTCATTTTAACATTAAAAGCAGCAAACATGAAAAGTTTTTAGGCTGTTGATTTTAAGGTAATAGAGAAAAAGGTGTGTTGAAACAAGAAATCATTTTATTTTTACATTAAAACAGCAAACAGAAAAAATTTGTTTTGCTCTTCATTTTAAGGTAATAAAGAAGAATAAGTATGTTGATGAAATAAAACATCACTTTATTTATACATTCAAACAGCAAACTTACAAATTTCTTGGGTTTATTTTTCAGTTCATTTTTATTTAAAACAAAAGGTTTGGGTCTTGATTGGTAATAAAGGAAAATAAGTGTGTTCATGAAATAAGACATCATTTTATTTTTACATTCAAACAGCAAATATAAACAATTATTAGGTTTATATTTTTCTTTCCTTTTCATTAATTTTTTCGTTTCCTTTTCGTTTCTCTTCATTATAAAGTTATAGAAATAGTTTGAAATAAGATATAATTTTTTTTCACATTAAAACAGCAAATATAAAAATTTATTAGGTTTATTTTTCTTTCCTTTTCATTAATTTTTTCGTTTCTTTTTCGCTTCTCTTCATTATAAAGTTCACGCCACTTCCCGCATCGTTCACTCCAGTTCACGCCAGTTCCCGCACTGTTCACTCCAGTTCACTCCAGTTGGCGCATCGTTCACGACTATTTCACGACTATTTTGTGCGTGCCAATGCGTGCCACAAACTTTATACATTTCAAAGTTCTGGGCACACATGGCACGCATTGGTACGCTCTGGCACGCGAGTTCCAGCACTGTTCACGACATTTTCACGACTCGTTCACGCGAGTTCCCGCATCAATGCGTGCCAGTGCGTGCCACGAATGCGCGCAAGTGTCAGGTACCTTTAACACCCTTCCCCCCAGTAATCTGAAACCGGTGTCAAGTTATCAAGGGGGGTAGTTAACTTGAAACTGGGGGTAGTTTGAAACCTTTACACCGGTCTAACGTTCAATGCATCTTCAAATCTATTTTCGATTATAGACGTCCACAAACAAGATAGAAAGATCCAGAATGAATAAAAATAATATTGGAATGAGGGAAAAAGGCCAATTTTCTTAGCTATAGCTTAAATAAATGACAAGATTCCGAGATTAATATGAATGAATATGGACTCAAATCACATTAGGAGAACGACACAGAGTTTGCTATGTACATGCGCATACTTTCAGCTCGACTTGCATTCCTTCCTCCAAGCAAAGTTGTCGAAGGCTTTGATGTGGTCATCGATCACATCATCATTCCTTAACAAGAGCAGAAAATCCTTTCAACTATTTCGAAGTAAAACATATTCGAAGAACTGTGTTCGTTTAGGAAGAAAGGGAGTAGTCTTACCCTGGAGAGAGGGGTGTGTGTATATATCCAAATATGCAGACGTCACTTTTGACGGGTCGCAAAAAAGTGTGTATATATATATATATATATATATATATATATATATATATATATCTATATATATATACATATATATGTATATATATATATATATATATATATATCTATATATATATCTATATATATATATATATCTATATATATATATATATATATGTGTGTGTGTGTGTGTGTGTGTGTGTGTGTATAAACATATATACAACAGTAACACCAAATGCATCCCTTTATATATAACGTAATATATATATGTATATATATATATATATATATATATATATATATATATATATATATGCTCATATTATTATCATTACTATTATTAGTTGAGGTACAACCCTAGTTGGAAAACCTAGATGCTATAAGCCCAAGGGCTTCTATAGGGAAAAATAGCCCTGTGAGGAAAGGTAAGGAAATATATAAACCCTATAAGAAGTACGGAACAAATAGAATATTTCGAAAACCATAACAATATTAAAACAGATATTTCACATATAAACTATAAAACGACTATGTCAGCCTGTTCAGCATAGAAACATTTTCTGCAAGTTTGAACTTTTGGAGTTCAACTGACCGATTAGGAAGATCATCCCATTACTTGGTCACAGCTGGAATAAAACTTCTAGAACACTTTGTAGTATTGAACCTCATGATGGATAGGGTCTGACTATAATAATTAATTGCATGCCTAGTATTACGAACAGGGTGGAACTGTCCAGGAAGATCTGAATGTAAAGGATGGTCAGAATTATAAAAAATCTGAGGCAACATGCCTAATGAAGTAATTGAGCACCGGTGCCAGAGATTAATATCTACATTAGGAATAAGAAATTTAATAGACCGCAAGTTCCTGTCCAACAATTTAAGATGAGAATCAGCCGCTGACGACCCGGCAGGAACACAATACTCAAAACAAAGTAAAATGAAAGAATTAAAACACTTCTCCAGAATAGATTGATTACCAAAAATCTTAAAAGACTTTTTTTAATAACCCAATTTTTGGGGCAATTGCAGAAGACACAGAACTTGTGTTTTTCAAAATTAAATTTGCTGTCGAGAATCACACCTAAAATTTTAGGAGTCAAACAAAGCTAAAGAAACATTATCAATGCAGAGATCCGGATGTTGAGGAGCCACTGCCCTTGACCTACTTACAATCATACTTTTGAGCTTTGTTAGGATTCAACTTGATACCCCATAATTTGCACCATGAATTAATTTTAAATAAATCTCTATATATCTACATTCAGGAGATGAAATAGGTCCAAAGTGAGGAGCATCATCAGCATATGTTTTCTAGGCTAAACCATATGTCATGTGTATAAAGTATGAAAAGTAATGAGCCAAAAACACTACACGGAGGAACACCAGATATCACATTCCTATAATCACTATGGTGCCCATCAATAACAACTCTTTCCGATCTATTACTTAAATATTCAATAATGATGTTAAGAAGCGACCCACCCACTCCCAACTGTTTGAGTTTGAAGACAAGGGCCTCATGATTAACTGTCAAAGGCAGCACTAAAATCAAGGCTAATCATACGAACATCCTGACTACAATCAAGGGATTTCTGTACAGCATTGGAGATTGTAAGAAGGGCATCACATGTTCCAAGGCCTTCACAAAAACCAAATTGCAAGCTAGGGAACAGATGTACGCACACATACACACACCCATATCTCTCTCCCTCTCTCTCTCTCTCTCTCTCTCTCTCTCTCTCTCTCTCTCTCTCTCTCTCTCTCTCTCTCTCTCTCTATATATATATATATATATATATATATATATATATATATATATATATATATATATATATATATATATACCAAGCTAAATAGAAATAAAAGATGAAAGCAGTTCCGGCGATTCCGGAGGAGTGAAGGGTTTTCGGTTCATCCAAGAGGCCCTACTCTGGCACCGTTTTCTACCAAGATGGTCTATTGGCTTCTCTGTAGGGGCCAGGAAAATAGGTTAAGTAGAGGGGAATCCTTCGTGGTTTTTTTTTTTTCGGAAAAAATAAACAAGGACGAGAAGCTCTGTTCTGATACTTAACTTTAATTGATATTGAAAAATTATATATACTTTCAAATGTATCTCATTTCCCATCAAATACAGTTTCAAATTATTGGAACCAAAAATATTTCTGTAAGTTTTAGCTCTTTCAAATATGCCTTAACCTTTTGTCTCTCAGATCAGCCGCTCAAGAGGCTTGTAGCAGTTCTCGGGCTAAAGATCTTTGTCAGGATGTAGAGGCGTTGTATGCTTTGGAATGTGATGTAAACACATATATAGGGCAGGAAACTAAGGGCTTCAAGCAAATGTCCACTGGAATAAATATAAACAATAATTTAATATTCATACCTTTATTAGTTGACAAATCGCTTAATATAAACTTTGAAGTGCCCGGCATGAATCAAATAATAAATAAATTTAAAGAAAATAATATTTCTTTATTGGACGAGATTTTTTGTGACCACAGAAACCATGAAAGTATGAAGGTTGACATGTTAATAGGAATAGATCTCATTCAGTTTTCACCTTCGGTAACTTGGACTAAAATGTTGGGTGGAACTTGTTTAGTCGTCAATAATAGAGTAGCTCCGGTTGGTAATGTGTTCAACTTTTTGGATGAGGCAGAAAGTAAAGCTGTTATGGACTCCTTAGTTAATAAGAAAACACTGAATGTTAAAACAAAAAGCATGGTAAATTTAGTAATGGATCCTCTAAAATCTTATTTCAATCCATTAGAGCATATATTAGAAGACAGTGAGGTAGACAATGGACTTGAACACCTTTTTAGTCTTGAAACCTTGGGAATAAAAAATTGTGAAAAAGAATTGGTCTCCTTTGATAAAGAACAAATTGACAGGTTTAGAGAGGGGATCTGTTTTGATCATGGATTCTATCATGTAGAATTGCCCTGGTATACTGATAAACTTGACAGCGTCCCAGCTAATCATTTTGTTTCACTTAAGGTATTAGACCGAACAGTAGAGTATCTTGGTAAAAAGGGTCTCATTGACAAGTACCAGGAAGTTTTTGATAAACAACTCGAGGATGGTATAATCGAGGAAATTAAAGTAAGTCCTTCTGACTATCATAAGTATGTATGGATTCCACATAGACCAGTTATAAAATTAGAAGAGCAAGTTACCACAAAAATCAGGCCAGTATTTAACTGTTCTTTAAAAACTTACAGGGAATTGCCTTCACTTAATGAAGCAGCTTATCCTGAGATAGATTTATTGGGCTCAATATTGAAATTGCTCTTTTACTTTAGAACTAATAAGTACGTAATGTCGAGCGACGTTAAACAAGCTTTTCTGATGATTTAATTAAAAAATGAAGTGGATAAAAATAGATTTTGTTTCTTTTGGAAACGGGGAAATAAATTAGTATCTTATCGCTACAAAACAATAGTTTTTGGTTACACTTCTTCACCTTTTATATTAAATTTTTTTATGAAACATCACGCAGAAAGTTATCCTGAGGATAAGTGTAAAGAATTATTAACTAATAACTTTTATGAAGATAATCTTCTTATAACTGGTAATAACATTGATGAAATGAAAAATTTGTATAAGCAAGCTAATGATAGGATGGAACAACGAGGCTTTATTTCAAGGTCTTGGAACTCCAATTGTGTAGAGTTGAGAGAAGAAATGGCGTCAGATAATATAGACTTGTTGAACATTCTTGCGAAGAGGATAAAGTATTGGATTATAGATTCAACGTAAATAATGATTCTTTTAGTCTTGCGCCTTGTAAAATAGACCCAGAAGCAGACACAAAAAGAAAATTACTGTCACAAACTTCTAAAATATTTGATCCTTTGAATATAGTCCTTCCTGTAACAATAAGAGGCAAAATTTTAATGAGAAAAATATGGAAATTAGATGTTGGTTAGGATCAAAATTTACCTAAAGACATTTGTGGGGAAATGAAAATTATTAGTAGAGATTTTGACTCGTATGGTCTTCACATTTTTTGTGATAGCTCAGTAGAGGCCTATGGGTTTGTGGCCTACGCGGTTAATCAAAATGATAAAAGTTCTTATTTGTTCTCCAAATCTAAATTGGCTCCACTGAATAAGAGAAATGAGCATAGTGTCCCTACTTTGGAACTAATGGGAGTAATTCTAGCTTTTAATGTTTACCTTCTTTATTAGAAGCCTACAGTAATATAAATTTTCAATTCATTAATATTTGTGTTGATGCTCAAGTGGTTTTAAATTGGCTATTGACCAGAGAAACTAAAATAAAATCTAAATTTGTTAGAAATAGAGTACTTGAGGCAGATGGTCTTAAAGTTGAAATATCTAAGCTATTTAAACTACCTGTCTCTTATCACTATGCAAATACTAAAGAAAATCCTGCTGACATGATCACCAGAGGTTTATCCTATACTAAATATTTAAGTAAATCAACTTATTGGCTAGAAGGTCCAGAATGGTTGAGTAATGATTTTGACAAGTGGCCTCTTTACCCTTTATTGAGCATATCGCCTTACTATAAGCATCAAATGAGTACAGTATGCACTATGCAAATAAGTAAAGTAAACGCTGGTATTCCCAATATAATTAAAATGTCAAATTATGAACCATTGTTAAGAATTACCAGTTACTTGTTCAAATTTTGTAGTAGATTTAAGGGTGGTGATCCTAAAAAGAAAGCCTTAGAGTATTGGGTGAAAATTGCACAGAAAGAATACTTTTCAGTAGAATTAGATTTATTACAAAGCAGTGCCAATATTATTATTATACCTCCTCTAGTGTCCAATTTAAATCTATTTTTAGATTCAAAGGGTATAATTAGGTCTAGGGGAAGAATATCTAAGTGTTTGTACTTTGACTTTGATGTTCATAACCCAGTATTGTTTCCTAAAGAGCATAGGTTCACCTCATTGTTAATAAAGTATTGTCATTTGAAGGTACAGCATTTAGGAATAGGCACTACATTGAACTACCTTAGGGAACAGGGATTTTGGATTCCTAAGGGTAGGTCAGCAGTAAAGACTGAGCTGAGTAGTTTTAATATATGTAGGAAGTATAATGCCTTATCTTACAGATACCCGAAGTTTACAGATATGCCTAAACACCACATGAATTTAGTCAAGCCTTTTCAGCATGTAGGTATTGATTTCACTGGACATCTTTGGGTTAGGGATGAGTTGAGTGGCAAGACCACAAAAATGTTCATTTTAGTTTTCACTTGTCTTAACATGCACGCTGTGTACTTTGGATTGTTACCAGACATGTCCACTAAAAATTTTGTTCTCGCTTTCCAAAGATTCAGTAATATATACACAATACCACAATACCTGTACAGTAACAACGGTAAGTCTTTTCTCAAGGGTGGAAGTATCCTTGAAAGTTCTTTGGAGTCGCAGGAATTTCAATCTGAACTAAGTAATTGTAATATTAAACATATTAAAATACCTTTGTATTCAGCATGGGTTGGTTCTGCTTGGGAGAGATTGATTAGGGTATTAAAGAATTGTCTTAATAAAGTAAAAGGAAGGTCTAAATTAACTTACTTTGAATTATTAACTACCCTTTCTAATATTCAATTAGCGATAAATTCCAGGCCTTTAACATATAGATCAAGCTCAGAAAATTTAGAGTTTATAACTCCAAATTCCTTTATCAAATTGCATGGTAATTCATCCCTCATTTTGAGAAAAGATGATAGTGGTGTTTGGTTGGACAATTCTAGTCAACCTTCTTTAGAGAGAACTGTAGAAATACAGGAAGAAATTATTGAAAATTTTAAGAAATTGTAGTATGAAAATTATCTCTTAAGCCTGAGAGAACATAGTAGAAATTTGTACCAAAGTAAGTGGGAAAATAGAATTAAAGTTGTTCACATTGTCTTAATTAAAGTAATTAATAAGCCCAGACCATATTGGATGATGGGCAAGGTATTAGAATTGATATTAGGATTTGACAATAATATTAGGTCAGTGAAACTAAAGCAAAGTTTTGGGGCTATAGAATATCATTCTATTTGTAATCTTTATCCTATGGAACTGTCAGTGACACATGCTATAAGAGATAGGCCAACCAGAGACAACTCAATGGAAATTGAGGTAGAAACAGGCAGTATAAATAAACCTGAATCTATTCACGTTGAACAAGGCGAAAGGTCTGTAAGACCCAAGAGAAAGGCTACCGAAAGATTTGAAAGAATGCTAAGGGAGAATTTAGATAATTTGTAAATACTGCTTTTCAGTATATTATTTACTGTAATTACTATTAAGTTTTTATTTTGACTAAAATTCTACACACTCGAAACTTTTTCAGTGTGAGGATATACTTTATTAAATGCTTTATTCTTTAACTTTAAACAAAGATTAAGGGCATTGCAAATAATTTTTAGGTAATCAGTAAATAAAACTAAATACGAAAATAAAAAGTAAAATTAGGAGATAGCCTATAGTAAACTAAGCTAAAACTAAAATTGGTGTAAATATATAAATAAATGCTACACTTAAAATAAAGTGAAGACTAAAGTTAAAATGCTACACTTTTAGTAACGTGAGGATGGTACTAAAGTAACTTAGCCATACTTTTTATTCAGCGTTGTTGGAAATAATTGTTTAACACAGTAGCCAGATTTAAGGTGACCTTAATAAATAATGTAAAGTTAATGAAGATATTCATTGCAATTCTATAATCGCAATCCTTTGTGGGCGTGTGTTAGAAACCAAAAATAAATTAGAGAGGTACGAGTTGCAAAAGAAATGGAAAGCAAAACTGTTTCCTTATAAGGATTACAGTTAACATTAAATTAATTAATTCAATCAGAAAGGATTGATATTTGTGTCCGACTGTGGGGAATAGCCGTTCAGTTGTTATCTTGACTCGAAGCTTTAGGGTACCCTGACACTTGCACGAATTTCTGGCACGCATTGGCACGTAAAATGCGTGCCAGTGCGTGCGATTTTTGTGGCACGCACTGGGAGGTTCCCGCACTGTTCACGACAAGTTCACGACACGTTCACGCATAGTTCACGACAAGTTCATGACACGTTCACGCATCTTTCCGCATTGTCACGTATCGTTCACGCATCGTTCACGCCAGTTCACGACTTGGCCTCTCTCCAACCCAAGGACATTCTTGGATTGGCTTCGGAAGAGACAACAATGCTTACTGTCAGAGAGACCATTGCAAAGAGGAGAAGAATCCTATACCTGGCAGCTGCTCTAGCCTTTGTTGGAGAGCAGCAGAAAAGGCTGGCAGAGGAAAAAGAGAAACAAAAGGCAGCCCCACCTCGAAGAAAGATACAAAGGAAAGTGTGGGTCAGGGAATGGTTAACCAGAAGGCACGAGTTTGGACAGTATGACAGTCTATTGACTGGACTCCACAAGGAAGATCCAAGGGGCTACAAAAATTACCTCACAATCACACCTGACCTGTTTCAAGAGATGGTTGAGAAGTTAACCCCGCACCTCCTGAAGCAGTCCACCTTCTTGAGGGAACCTCTTCAAGTTGGACTCAAGATTTCTGTCACCCTTCGCTTTTTAGCCACTGGAAATTCGTATCAAAGTCTGCAGTACAGCTTCAGGGTTGATGCAAGTACCATCTGCAAGTTCATACCCGAGGTGTGTAAAGCCATCATCGCGGCCTACAAGGACGAAGTGCCGCGCTGCCCCAAAACTGAAGTGTCCTGGAAGGAAGTTGCTGCCTGATTCAGCTCCAGATGGAATTACCCCAACTGTCTGGGGGCTGTGGACGGAAAGCACATCGCCATAAAGAAGCCACGCAATGCTGGCTCTTACTACTACAATTACAAGGGCTTCCACAGCATTGTACTGATGGCAGTGGCAGATGCTTCCTACAAGTTCCTCTATGTGGATGTTAGGGCAGAGGGTGGTGTGTCGGATGGAGGAACATGGAGCAACTGTTCTCTGCATGATGTTGTAGAAGACAACAGAGCTGGAGTGCCTCAACCAGAACCACTTCGTAGGGGATGACGCCTTTGTTCTCCGAACCTGGATGATGAAACCATTCTCCCATCGGTCACAAGTCCTACGAGAACGCATATATAGCTACAGGTTGTCTCGTGCCCGACGTGTCGTTGAGAATGCCTTTGGAATTTTAAGTCAAAGGTTCCGTTGCTTCTTGACGACGATGCAGCAGAACCCCGACACCATCAACCTGATTACCATGTGTGCCTGTGTCCTGCACAACCTCGTCCTCATCAAATACCAAAGTGCTTTGTCAGAAGTGGACTTCAAAGATCCGGACACACATGCTCTGATCCCTGGTGGATGGAGGAATGAGCAACACCTGCAGGGGCTGATGCCTCTAACCGGCCATCATACCCAGAAGGATGCAAAGGATCAGCGAGACTACCTTTCACATTACTACATGTCCCCTGCTGGTGCTGTCCCTTGGCAAGAAAAAATTGTAGTACCTCCATGAGCTGCATAGTTGTTCCATTTTGTTAATAAAAGAAACGTATCTTTTTCGTTTGTATTTTTTGTTACCCTTTATTTTTTTTCCAATAAGAAAGCATTTGATTTACATATAAACATCAGACATAAAATATGTACAAGTATTACATTCCAATTATTTATAAGTGTCTCATCTCATCTCAGTCAGTGTCCTTGCTGGTATTTTTTTTTGTCCCTTTATTTTTTGGTTTAGTTTTCTTTCCTGTTTATTTAGAGTTTTTTTTTATTTCACTTGCTTTGAAATAAAAAAGCATTATTATTTACATTGAAAGCAGCAAACATGAAAAGTTTTTAGGCTCTTGATTTTAAGGTAATAGAGAAAACTAAGTGTGTTGATGAAATAAGACATCATTTTATATATTTACATTACAACAGCAAACATAAAAATTTCTTGAGTTTATTTTTCTTTCCTTTTTATTTAAAAAAAAACTTTGGCTCTTGATTGGTAATAGAGAAAAATAAGTGTGTGGATGAAATAAGACATCATTTTATTTTTACATTAAAACAGTAAACATAAAAATTTCTTGGTTTATTTTTTTTTCCTTTTCATTTATTTTTTTTTCCATTTTTTTCTCTTCATTTTAAAGTTATAGAAATATTTTGAAATAAGAAATCAGTTTATTTTCACATTAAAACATCAAACATAAAAATTTATTAGGTTCATTTTTCTTTCATTTTTGTTTAAAAAAAATTTTGGCTCTTGATTGGTAATAGAGAAAAAGATGAAATAAGACATCATTTTATTTTTACATTAAAACAGCAAAAATAAAAATTTCTTGGTCTATTTTTCTTTCCTTTTCATTTATTTTTTTTTTCCATTTTTTTCTCTTCATTTTAAAGTTATAGAAATATTTTGAAATAAGAAATCATTTTATTTTCACATTAAAAGAGCAAACATAAAAATTTATTAGGTTTATATTTCTTTCCTTTTTAGTTGAAAAAAAATTTTTGGCTCTTGATTGGTATTAGAGAAAAATAAGTGTGTGGATGAAATAAGACATTTTTATTTTTACATTAAAACAGCAAACATAAATATTTGTTGGTTCATTTTTCTTTCCTTTTCATTTTTTTTTTGTTTCCTTTTTTTTTCTCTTCATTTTAAAGTTATAGAAATAGTTTGAAATAAGAATTCCTTTTATTTACATTAAAACAGCTAACATCAAAAGGTTTTGGGTTTATTTTTCATACCTTTTATTATTTTTTAGCTTCCTGTTTCTTTCTATGTATTTTAAGGTAATAGACAGAAAAAGTGTTTTGAAATAAAAAAATATTTTATTTACATTAAAACAACATATATGTACATTTATTTACAGTTATTTACAAGTGTGTCTCATGGTGTGTCCTTGTCCTTGACTGATGGGGTGTTAAGTTCCTTGGACGAGTAGAGGGGTGAGGGTGTCATGGCCTCATCTAGGTTGCTGTCGAGGGTCCCCAGGGTCAGGACAGAGAAGCTGAGTGGTGTCAAAGGTGTCTTGAATGACGATGACAGCGACGACAATAAAGGTGTTGGTGAAGGAGCCTGGACAAGGGTGGGTGACGACAATGACATTGATGCTGAAGTCACCTGGACAGGGGTGGCTGACGGTGGAGTTGGCATCCATGGTTGCCACTCCGTGGTACGGGGCCAGGAAGAATGGCCTGAATACTGTGGTGACTGGGGCGGCATTCAGTTATGACTGGCTGGACGATGCTGCTGCTGCTGCTCTGGCTGTGCCTGCGAGGGTGCTGGTTGAGGTGGATGGCAAAGTTGCTACTGCTGAGGGGGCTGCCAAGGTTGCTGCTGCTATGGGGGCTGCCAAGGTTGCTGCTGCTGTGGGGGCAGCCAAGGTTACTGTTGCTATGGGCCAGCCCAGTTCACGACTGGTTGTTGCTGTGCCTGCTGGAAGACCTGATGTTGCTCCCTGTAGCGGTGTGCAAGGTTGAGGCACTCAATCTGGAATTCGTGCCATCGGTCTTCTGGGATGTCACGCATGTAGCCTTCCAGCAGTCACGCAAAATCGTGCACAATCTTGTGCTGGCCGCTGAACGAGGGGGTCGCTATTGAATCTGCTTTCGACATAAGCTGAAACATAGAAAATATTATACAAATATATATATATATATATATATATATATATATATATATATATATATATATATATTATATATATATATATATATATATATATATATATATATATATATATATATATATATATATATATATATATATATATATAATATATATATATTATACAAACATTGTAATAATTTAGTACAGCATTTTACTGCAACAGATTGCAAGTTTCCATGATGAAGTCCTCACGGCCACTCCTTTGGGCATGGCAAGCTCCACTCTTCTTCTCCTTCTTCATAATCTTCCCCACCCTGGTCCTCAAGTTCTCGTAACGCATTTTGCATTGGGCACCAGTGGCAGGAAGATCCAGCTGCTTTCCTATATCTTCCCACAGGCTGTTTTTCAAAACCGTGTTAATCCACTCCTTGTGATTCTTGTCAAACAGCATGGGGTTCTCCTTGACAAGGTCGGCCAACACAGTCTCCGTCTCTTCTGTCCACCGGTAGTCATGGATTTCCTTCTTTGACACCCGAACCCGCTTCTTCTGTTTGATTTCCTCATCACTGGATACCTGACTTTGGCTTGTATCCTGCTGTGTCTCCGGGATGACGAAATCGAGACTTGATAATGAGGATTGAGGAGAATCTCGATCAGCGGTCTCCTCTGTCATGTTTACTTCGATTCTTCTCCCCCATCCCTTTGTCAGTCTGCTTTGGGGCATGTTGTCTCTTCACTGGCGAGCTTTGGAATGGTGAGGAGTGTCCTCGGAGCTCTATTTATACACCCCCAAATCCCACGAGAGCGCCACTGGCGGAGTAGGCGTGCACTAGCGTGAACGTTGCGGGACCTGGCGTGAACCGGTGGGAACTGGCGGGAACCGGTGGGAACTGGCGTGAACTGGAGTGAACGATGCAGGAACTGGCGTGAATTTGTCGTGAACAGTGCGGGACGATGCGGGAAGATGCGTGCCACTGCGTGAACTGGTCGTGCAATCAATGTGTGACCATGTCAGTGGGAAGGCTGCGACACTCTTATATTAGTGAACATGTCGTGAACTGGCGTGAACGATGCGTGAACTGGAGTTAAACGCACCGTAAACAGTGCGTGGCAGTCGTGGCATGGCACGCATTGGTACGCACTGGAACGCATCCTCCTGCATCGTCCCGCACTGTTCACGACACGTTCACTCCAGTTCGCGCATCGTTCACGACTAGTTCACGCCAATTTTTTCGTGACAATGCGTGCCACAAATTTTGAGAATTTCTAAATTCTCGCAACGCATGGCACGCATGCCACGCACCTTTCACGACACGTTCACGGCAGTTCCCGCATCGTTCACTCCAGTTCACGACAAAAGGCGCGCCAATGCGTGCCACAAATTCGTGCAAGTGTCAGGCTGGCTTTTACCTATTTCTCTTAATAAATTAAAAGTAAATAACTTGATGCTACCTAGTATAGTAACTATTAGCGTTAATGATAAGTAAAATGAATAATAAAATCAAACTTATGAATTAAATGACTTAAACTAGTAATTGCCTAATAGGCCTTAAGTTCGCGCGTGCGTATTATTTACCTGTCAAAGGTAAGAAGTAAATTACCTCCAAAGTTACCACAGCCACGGCGAACAGTTCCAATAAAAAGTACTTAGTGGAAAGGCTGGCATCTTCATAGAACATTAACGCTGAAAAAAACTAAACGTTCGATCACCAAGACCACAAAAATTTTGGAAACACTTCAACGTCTACCTTCGGGATAAGTGACCTATATTATTCTGTATCTTAGGACATGTCTGGGGAAAAGGGTAATGTAGGGCAATATCTCAAAGTTTTACTAGTGGATCTACTATTTGATGTAAGTTGTTTTGGTTTTTGAATAATTGTTTTCTTCATTAAATATAAGTAAGGTTGGAATTAAAATAAATTCCAACAGTGTGTGTGTCTGTTTTTCAGCGAGCGAAAGGTAATTAGTGCAGTGGTTGTTGGTGTTGAGAAAGACAAACTGGCTGTGTGCGTGTGGGTAAGTGATATAGCGAGTTAGTATATGCTTAATCAAGCTGATTAATTACGTTAATGCTTCACAAGTCAAAGGTAAAAGATCCGGTTCGAAGGACCAACTCGTGTGGAGAATTTTTTATGGTTATGTTCTGAGTGGGAACTTAGTCCGGGAAAGTCTCCTTATAGCAGTTACATAAAGTTCAACAGGGGAGGATATGAGCACTTACTCTCGGGGCACAGACACCCTGCTAATACTTTACTGTCACAATTCACTAACCATCACTCTTTAAATACAAAAGGGGGAAATTTTACTGTCCAGAGGCCGGAGAACTCCACACGTAGGATTAACAATAATTTATGGCCTACTCTAGCTTTGTCAGGTCTATAGTCATCTCACTCTCAGGCTCTGTTCCGGTTCCGTCCCAGCTACCCCAATGAGATGCTGAACAGTTATTTTACGTTAATGTAATTAAGACAAAATCCAAAATGGGAGCAGTGATGTAAAGTAGTTTAAAAGTTTAAAGATAAGGATCTTTACCTTCGAAGCAAATATATTAATACAAAGTTTCTCGCTGTTACCCCCTATAGACTTACTCTTCAAATATTCCCAGTTTAAACATTAAATAAATGAGGGAGCAAAAATACTAAGAAGGTTTAATTAACCTAATATTGATTTATTCACAAATTTACATAAAAGAAACAGACATCTTAACAAAGACAAAATGGAATCATAAAAATGCAATTCAAAATGATGAAAATTAGTTAGTTAGACACGTGGTCTGCAATAATAAAAAATCGAAATGGGGTCGGACACGTGGCCCATGTGACCCAGAGACTGTGTTAGTCTCCAAGCAAGAAATAATAATGGAAAAATATTTACACACAATCCCACCGCACACAGTCCGAATAGTGTAATTAGCCAGGTTCCCTATAAAGTTAAAATTAGTCTAAGCTAATAAAAATTGGGGAAAACTAAATGGCCATTGATGTAGTACCTGCACTCCTTTAAGATTAGTCCTATGCCCGTGATAGCTGTTGACCTGGACGTCGCACTAATTGGCACCTTGCACTCTTGCCTGGCCCACCCCAAAAATTCTCACTTTGGCTGCAACTAGGTATACCAGGGTCCTCTTCTTCTCAATCTCTCCGACCGGCAGCAATTTTTTGCGAGTCGAGTTTTGGGAGAGAGGGGGATGGGGGTGAGCCAGAAGTGCACGGATTCACTGACCAAGTGACCAGGCAGGTCCGTAGGGCAGGGCAGCTTCTAGTTAAATGGGGCCGACCCTAAGGTCGAGGAGATCACCTGGCTTCACCTTTCCAGACAGGTGAGGAGCTTGATGCGCACGGTAATCCATTGGGGGTGCCATATCGGGACTTCAGGACAGGGCAACATATTGTTGCAAGGAGTGCAGAGGAGGCAGGATTTTGTACTAAATACTTTAGAGAAATCTTGCTGTTCTAAGGGAATTTATATATACAATACCCCTACCTATTCTGGCTTGCTAAAAATAATATTTTAAATGATTAATTAGCAATGGACTGGTGCGATGGACATACATCTTAAAATTAACAAACCTTAATTGGTATTGAGAAATATAAGATGCATTAATTCAGCAGTATTGAAATTTATTTAAAAATTCAGTTTAGGAATTTAATCTCAACCCACGTAGTTTAAGGAAAGGACCAACATACGCCGGGGTTACGACTAAGGCCCTCTATTGGGCGTATCTACGCTGTGACGTCACGAGCATGGCGTGCGCCAGTCAACAAGTTTAAGTTTAGATTAGTCCTCCCTATGTTCGTTAAAGAAAACTAGATGTAGGAGAGAATGTTTAAGGGGTAGCTATAGTATTAGTAGAAGAGAGCTAAAAATACGATTGAAAGAAGAAGAGTGAAGAAAATTCTTCACACCCTGGGGATAAAGGGGAGAAAAAAGGGAGAGGGGTTAGTTCCGGCAAATGTGATTCAACTACTTGTTAGTATGAGCGGGATAAGCTTACTGGCTGAATGAAGAGTGAAGTCGTTCTTCACATCAACGTCGGTTTAAAGTTAACAAAACGCTGTTAACGTTAATTGAAATCAATTGAATCAAAAGTTGTGCTTTCACGTGAATTTGGGGAGTATTGAACCACGCAGGCAATGCTTCACAGAAGCGTTAAGTTAAGCATATGATCAGTTTTAACTTTAAACGTACGATGCAATAATAACAGAACGATTAAAAGTACTCAATTCTTCCCACCCTAGGGGTACGGATAGAGCAAAGAAAACGTAAGCCAATGTCAGTCGAGTTCAGCAACAAGTCAGGCCAATGACTAATTCAAAATTATGGGGGTGAATCCCAATCCAGATCTGACACCCAACGTTTTACATAAAATATTTCTACAAATAAAATTACTGGTGTACTGAAAACTTTGTATTCATGGCCTGACAAAAGGAGAAAAGTTACTTCCTTCTCGGCGTTTAAAGGTGAAAATTTGCTTGACACTAGCCTGAATGATAAATCGAGACGAACTAGGTCTATGGGGACATCGTATTTCTGACTGTGAAAGTTTTGGATGTCGGTTTTAAGAAAAACGTTTGCAAGGGGAGCAATTAAAGGAAAAGTTATATTCAGCACAAGCTGAAGGATGTCAGGGGGATTATAATAAAATGACAAATTGTCAAGGCAAGAATTAGATTTACGTTTTAAAGTTAAAGCATGGGATTGACCGAAAAAATGCTGCTGAATGACGTGGCAAAAATAATAAAGGCTTACAGTTGAGCCATATAAAAGTGAATTAAAATAATGAATGATGTTCAATGTACCGTTATCCTTAAGCAAAGTTATTTGTAAACAGGCTCTAAGCTCCGGTGCTAGGTCTACATGTGTGACCTTCGCTAAATCCGCCGTCAGCGCAAAAGGTTCCTTTCTGACAACTAAAGTCTCAACCTTGCGATCACGTGGCTCTTTCTGAGGGCTGGTTTCAAATCCTGACGGGGATGTTTTAGAACACGGGTTAGAGCGGAAGTTACGGGCTTAAGAACTGGACAGTCAGGTAACGTGAGCACTGGTCCATGGGATGGTACAGATTTAATGAATGAGTTTACCGTTACAGGCCTCTGCTGGCCATCACGCACACGGTTAGGTTGAGTGGTATTTGCGCTACCACGAGGGGGGTCCATGACAAGACAATGGACGGTATTTCCTACGGGACGGACTGTCACAGGCGGCAAAGATAAAGGGGGTTGAGGGCGATCAAACGCTGGTGGCTTAAGGTTTGGAGATGAGGACGGAGCAGGTGGGGCTGACACAAAATTACTAATCGTATGCTGTGCTGACAACATAGTATTGAAATGTGACGATTGGGGAGTTGATACAAAATTATGAACATTGTGCTTGACTGCCGATACGTTAGAAGTAACAGTTAGGGGACGTGTCACTGAAGGTGTTACATTCGAAGAAGAACAAGACTAATTAGGTTTTATAAGTAAATTTGGATGAGCCATGAGGCTATTAAAAGCAATTTCAACTTTACTTGAACAAGCAGCAAGCACGGGATAATTTATTTTGACAACAGGATGGTCGTAATGACGTCTCCAAAAATTCTTGTAATGGTTAAGTTCATCTTTTACTTTACTAATTTCACTTTTAAAATGACTTACGGCTTCAGGACCCATGTTGGGAAAATCTACTGAAGCAAGAGCATGAAGTGCTAGGTCTGCGTCCTCACAAACAAAGGTGAATGTTAATTCCTGTTCCTTAAGCCTAGCGTTAATCTCCTCGGGGCTAAGCGTTTCCACCTTAGGCGGTGGAGGGTTGTTTACGTTAAACATGAAGTCCGCCATCTTGGAGTGACCACGTTTGATGAACGGATTCGTAAAACAAAACAAGGGATAAATCTGAATTTTCAATAGGAATGTGAAAATGAAACGTTACAAATTTACAAGCTTTATAATTGAACATTTAAATTTACTCATGATGGGAGGAAAAAGTTAAATGGACAAAAACATATAAATCATGAAATTACTTTAAATTTCAAAGTGACCGGGCCCAACAAAGCAGACGATGCTCGGTCACGTGACAAACTTTACTGAAAGAAATGACATACGCATTTGGCGATAAATGATTGAATTAAGTTATTTATGAGAAGCAAAACATATGAGAAAGCGCTAGGGCTTATAAATGCAAAGATTTAGGTTAAAAGTTGAAATAACAGGTCGAGGCTGACACTGTTGTGACGATTTCACAATTACGGGCGCACAAAGGCGACCACTGATCTATTCAAAATGTAAATAGGCGCACGAGGCAACGACTTAGATTTTAAAGTGCACTCTCTTGGAGGCTAAACAAAATGAAATTTCCCTCACGCGGAGGTAAAACAAAAATATCGTCGCTAAAGGACACAAATAATATCTCCTCGCTAAAGGAAATTAAATGAACTACACGCAGTAATTCACTTAAGGTAGCAAACAATTACGCACCCTTAGTTTGGGCTGTAAACAAGATCCACCACCTCGGAACAAACAAGTGGAATGAAACGGACTTGGTTAAATTAACTTTGTACGTTACTTGTAAGAAAACTTGAAATTATGTTACGCCAATTCGCTCTTTAGGACAAGGACACATGCTAGGTATACGGGAACATTAGTTAGAAAGGTTAAGGTTGGTTAGGGAAGGTAAATGACACAAAGGAAGGTAGACCAAGGTATAAAATGTTACAAATTAGATGCTTATTTAGCAAAATTAGTTGACAGAACGAGTACACCGGCGCTCTAGCTGAGCAGTAAACACGGGCGTCTGAACAACAAAAACCTTAGTTCAAGTAGCTTAGAACTTTCTGGTATAAGTGGATTCCGCCACAACACGTGGGTGAACGGATCCGAGACAAAGCGAAGTTCCTAAGACTAATTCTAGTCTTTCTGTAGAGAACATTCAAGCAACAAATTAACCTGGTTACGTAGCTCTTTCCTTAAACACGTGGTCGATACAAAAAGATCATGATGATTACAAATTTCTCTTCCCAATTAAAGTCTGGGCATTACACATTCGACAAACTGGCTGTGTGCGTGTGATTAAGTGATAAAGCGAGTTAGTATATGCTTAATTAAGCTGATTAATTACGTTAATGCTTCACAAGTCAAAGGTAAAAGATCCGGTTCGAAGGACCACTCATGTGGAGAATTTTTTATGGTTATGTTCTGAGTGGGAACTTAGTCCAGGAAAGTCTCCTTATAACAGTTACATAAAGTTCAACAGGGGAGGATATGAGCACTTACTCTCGGGGCACAGACACCCTGCTAATACTTTACTGTCACAATTCACTAACCATCACTCTTTAAATACAAAAGGGGGAAATTTTACTGTCCAGAGGCCGGAGAACTCCACACGTAGGATTAACAATAATTTATGGCCTACTCTAGCTTTGTCAGGTCTATAGTTATCTCATTCTCAGGCTCTGTTCCGGTTCCGTCCCAGCTACCCCAATGAGATGCTGAACAGTTATTTTACGTTAATGTAATTAAGACAAAATCCAAAATGGGATCAGTGATGTAAAGTAGTTTAAAAGTTTAAAGATAAGGATCTTTACCTTCGAAGCAAATATATTAATGCAAAGTTTCTCGCTGTTACCCCCTATAGACTTACTCTTCAAATATTCCGTTTAAACATTAAATAAATGAGGGAGCAAAAATACTAAGAAGGTTTAATTAACCTAATATTGATTTATTCACAAATTTACATAAAAGAAACGGACATCTTAACAAAGACAAAATGGAATCATAAAAATGCAATTCAAAATAATGAAAATTAGTTAGTTAGACACGTGGTCTGCAATAATAAAAAATCGAAATGGGGTCGGACACGTGGCCCATGTGACCCAGAGACTGTGTTAGTCTCCAAGCAAGAAATAATAATGGAAAAATATTTACACACAATCCCACCGCACACAGTCCGAATAGTGTAATTAGCCAGGTTCCCTATAAAGTTAAAATTAGTCTAAGCTAATAAAAAATGGGGGAAAACTAAATGGCCATTGATGTAGTACCTGCACTCCTTTAAGATTAGTCCTATGCCCATGATAGCTGTTGACCTGGACGTCGCACTAATTGGCACCTTGCACTCTTGCCTGGCTCACCCCAAAAAATTCTCACTTTGGCTGCAACTAGGTACACCAGGGTCCTCTTCTTCTCAATCTCTCCGACCGGCAGCAATTTTTTGCGAGTCAAGTTTTGGGAGAGAGGGGGATGGGGGTGAGCCAGAAGTGCACGGATTCACTGACCAAGTGACCAGGCAGGTCCGTAGGGCAGGGCAGCTTCTAGTTGAATGGGGCCGACCCTAAGGTCGAGGAGATCACCTGGCTTCACCTTTCCAGACAGGTGAGGAGCTTGATGCGCACGGTAATCCATTGGGGGTGCCATATCGGGACTTCAGGACAGGGCAACATATTGTTGCAAGGAGTGCAGAGGAGGCAGGATTTTGTACTAAATACTTTAGAGAAATCTTGCTGCTCTAAGGGAATTTATATATACAATAACCCTACCTATTCTGGCTTGCTAAAAATAATATTTTAAATGATTAATTAGCAATGGACTGGTGCGATGGGCATACATCTTAAAATTAACATACCTTAATTGGTATTGAGAAATATAAGATGCATTAATTCAGCAGTATTGAAATTTATTTAAAAATTCAGTTTAGGAATTTAATCTCGACCCACTTAGTTTAAGGAAAGAACCAACATACGCCGGGGTTACGACTAAGGCCCTCTATTGGGCGTATCTACGCTGTGACGTCACGAGCATGGCGTGCGCCAGTCAACAAGTTTAAGTTTAGATTAGTCCTCCCTATGTTCGTTAAAGAAAACTAGATGCAGGAGAGAATGTTTAAGGGGTAGCTATAGTATTAGTAGAAGAGAGCTAAAAATACGATTGAAAGAAGAAGAGTGAAGAAAATTCTTCACAGTTTGTTTATTTTCATAGCTAGTTTCGGACAGTGGGGAATGCCTGGAACGAATGGATTTTCCGATTGACTGTGGCAGGAAACAGTTGTTTCAGTGCTGAATATTATTATTTTATAGTTTTTATTTGAAAAGTAAGTGCAAAGTACAATTAATTTTTTTTTTTTTAAAGTAAGTACATTTTTTCATAATTACTCGGAGTGATTCTGAATGATTCTGATTATCTTCTACGGAAATAATGTAAATTATTGTACATAGAATAGAATAAAATGTGGTATATCTCTTATTTGTATTAACGATGACTTTACAAACAATAAAAAAAAATTCTGCTGCCAATTGCGAAACAACTCCTATATTGACGGTGAAACGACTCCTATATTGACGGCGAACCGACTCCACAAAGTGTGGGTACAATTATGACGGCGAATCGACTTCACCCGTGGGCGAAAGTGACTGACCGCGAAACCGACTGACGGCGAAACGACCATACCCCGGTGCAAGGTGCCCGGTGTTTACTTACTTATGACCATAGCTGATCATATATCAACGCTAGTCTGAGGAAAATGTAGAAGAAATCTTAAAAGCAAAATGCAATGTTGATATTGGTCTTTTGATTTGTTACCCTGCTATCTGAAAATACTTCAAATCTTATATTCAGACATAGAATTGAAACTATAATCGGTGTCTTGGAATACTCGTCCCTCCCTATGGAAAGGAGATTGAAGAGGGTTGGTTACCTTCAGGATCCGTTCTATTTAGTTTGTCCATCTCTTCAATAATGATTCTTATGAAAGAAAATTTTAGAATAGAAGACGTGGCTCAATTAAAATACCGAATGGATGAGAGGCTGTTCAGCTTTTGATGGTTATAAGCCAGATAATGTCATTTTGCGCAACAACTTGGAAATTGGAATAGAAGTAACATATATTAGCCAACCTATCTCCGTGCTATGTGGTATATCTTAGCAATACATGTTTGCCAACGGTTATACTCTTATAAGTGGATAAGCATCTTGGTGGAGTAATGAGAGCTTCAGGTGTGAAGGAAATGGCACCCTAATTCTCGATGAAATCACTGGCAGCAGGGTGACGGATGGGTCTAAGGCGATGGATAAACGATCTCTTAGGCTTATACACTCAATGCCTGTCGGTTGATCTAATTAGATTTAGTATGGACTGGCGGGGGTCACTTGCTTTAGTTAGACTGTTA
>NC_090728.1:80787122-80789622 GCF_036898095.1 Palaemon carinicauda
ATACCTCTTCAGGAGGTCGAGCGTGGAGAAAACCTTCACTTTGTGCTGGTAGGAGGTCACGTAGGCGATGATCGGGAGGGGTAGTAATCTGGTTCTGTTTGCATGTTCAGGTACCTGTAATCCCCACACGGATGGAGGGAGCTGTCTTTCTTCAGGACGATGTGTAAGGGCGACGACCATGGGGTGGAGGCCTTTTGGCAAATGCCCATTTCTTCCCTTTCGGCGAACGTCTGTTTGTCACCTGCCAATCGATCCGGTGATAGACATCTGAATTAGGCGAAGACTGGGGTGTCTCTTTATCTTGATATGGTGATAAATACCGTGTTTGGTAGGAGCCGTGGGCGTTTGGCAAAATTCTGGATGGAAAACTTCCGGGTATGATATAAGGAGGTGGGCATAGTCATTCTTGGGTGTGCTGATGTGGAGAGCGAAGTTGGAGGGGCCGGGTTGAAGAGGTGTTGACAAGTACGAGTCTGCGTTGACCAATCACCAGTGGGCGACATCGACCAAAAGGTGGAAATGAGAGAGGAAATCTGCACCAAGGATTGGCAGTGTTACGTCAGCAACGAGAAATTTCCAATTCAATTTGCCATTTTCAAACGATAATTTCAGGTTCTCGTAACCGTAGGTGAGTATCACAGATCCGTTGGCAGCGACCAGGCACACGTCGGCAGACTTAGACAGACTACGTCGTGTCCTGAAGAGTTCCGTTGGCAAAAGAGAACGACAAGCACCCGTGTCTACCAAAAATTGCACGCCCGTTCCAGCATCATGTATAAAAAAAAGATTAGAAACACGGGATGTCACCGCCACGAGTGATGGCCTACTTTCACGTTTTTTGGCCACTGACAATCTGGAGTGGTGGTAGCAAAACTGAGGCCGATGGGCGGCAGTAATCAACTGTAGAAGTCGTTGGTTTGGGGGCGAGCGAGAGGTGGGTGATTGGTGGCTTTATCACCACTCTGGCACGTCACAGGGTAGGCATGTGTGTCCTACGGCATTCACATCAGCTTTGGTTGACATTGAATAGGTATCCTCTTCGTCAGAAGTGGAGGCGTTGGTGAAGATCTTGATGGTCATGAAGTGGCTGTCCATAAAGGTGTCGGCTTTGGTCATCAAGTCCTTTATGGGTAATCTTATGAATAGAGGTCACCTGAGGTAGTGGCGGCTGTCGCCGGCAGTAGAGGCGGCAAAGGACCGGCACCATGATAGAGAGAGAGAAAGGTAAGGAGGGAAGGGAGGGGTAATATCCTATACCCCTCCGGCATCCCTCCGGAGAGAGTGCACTCATGATAGGAGTAGGTACTCCTAACATCAGGCGGCAGTGGGCCGGCAGACGGCCGGAAGCCTGAGGTAACCCAAGGGAGGGATAGAGAGCACTCAAAGAGGGGGAATCCTCCGCCAGCAGGACTGCCGCCGGCAACCACCCTTATAGAACACTATGAAGGGATATGTGTACCAGAGTGGCCAGCTCAGCAGAAGAACAAGGCTAGCCCTACCACTCCACCCAAGGGAGGAGTTGTAGGACCGAGGACAGGGGTGTGTAGGCAGGCTTACACCAAAGGGATAGAGTGGGGAGGGGGAAGTAGGGGTCTCTCTTAAGTGGGTAGACTCTGTATGAGAGAGGCCACCAAGGCAAGGGAGAACACTCCCTAACCTAGGATAGGTAGCACAGATCAGGTACAGTACTGATGTACTGTCCTAAACTATAATAAGGCAGAATCTACCCCCAGAGCCTAACCTAGATTAGGAGGACCAACTCCTAGGCTAGGAAGGCCTGGAAAGACACATCGCTAGTTGCAGGGAGGAAGGAGTAACCCAACCAAGTGCAACTGGGGAAGGGCAGAGCCCTTCCTAAGGTCTCAAGCACGACCCTAAGGGGGGTTCATTCCCTTAGGGTAGGCTGAGAAGCGATAAATACTCTGGGTGAAGACAAGATTCTCCCTATTATAGAATAAGGGAGAAGCAAGGTTACCCAGAGGGAATTACCCGTAGGTAAGGGGAATAGGAAGCATACAAGGGTTCCTACATTAGGTTAGGAGGGGGTTGGTACACGAACCAACTCAGTTCCTTGTATGGTCCCCGAAGGCGAAAACACTTACATCACAGTAACTAGTATGTTTAATAATGCCTAAATCTTCATAACTTAACTTAGGAACACTTATATATATATATCATGCAGTAAAATAAGCACTAGGCTGTCAAGCCTAGGGGCTAGGCTAGCAATCTAGTATGGGGTCGGTCAACGACCGTGTCTAACGAGCGCTAAAACACGATATAATAACTTCCTAGCTATGAAGACTAAATAACTAATAATATTAACTAATTGAAGGAACGGAGAAGGCTGTTCTGGCTAACTAAATAAAACATGCAACATGAACAACGACGCCGTCATGGCGCGTCCGGTATCGGCACAGCTCCGCCACAAAACACAATATTTTTACAAAAATAGAAGTTACTTTACGGCAAGAGCTTATTTAAACAATACTAGGACCTGGTA
>NC_090728.1:80792122-80901444 GCF_036898095.1 Palaemon carinicauda
TTCCAGTCTTGGATGGTCTGGGATGCATCTTAGGTATTTATCGAGCTTATTCTTAAACACATCTACGCTCACTCCTGATATGTTTCTTAGATGAGCTGGCAGCACATTAAATAGTCGCTGCATTATCGATGCTGGTGCGTAGTGGATTAATGTCCTGTGCGCCTTTCTCAGTTTACCTGGAATGTTTTTTGGCACTATTAATCTACCTCGGCTTGCTCTTTCTGATATTTTAAGCTCCATGATGTTTTCAGCAATTCCTTCTATTTGCTTCCATGCTTGTATTATCATGTAGCGTTCTCTTCTCCTTTCTAGACTGTATAGTTTTAAAAATTGTAGTCTTTCCCAGTAGTCAAGGTCCTTAACTTCTTCTATTCTAGCAGTATAGGACCTTTGTACACTCTCTATTTGCGCAATATCCTTTAGGTAGTGTGGGTACCATATCACATTGCAGTACTCGAGTGTACTACGTACATAAGTTTTGTAAAGCATAATCATGTGTTCAGCTTTTCTTGTTTTAAAGTGTCTGAATAACATTCCCATTTTTGCTTTACATTTAGCCAACAGTGTTGCTATTTGGTCGTTGCATAACATATTCCTATTTAAAATTACACCAAGGTCTTTAATTGCTTCCTTGTTTGTGATTGTCTCATTATTAGGTCCCTTGTATGCATACACCATTCCTTCTCTGTTTCCATAATTTATTGATTCGAATTTATCGGAGTTAAATACCATCCTATTTATCTCCGCCCATTCATATATTTTGTTTAGATCTCTTTGTAGTGAGTTCATATCTTCATCACAAGTAATTTCTCTACTTATTCTTGTGTCATCGGCGAAACTTCTCACTACGGAGTTTTCAACATCACAGTCTATGTCTGAGATCATAATAACAAATAGCAGTGCAGCTAATACCGTACCTTGGGGCACACCAGATATTACCTGGGCTTCATCTGATTTCTCGTCATTTGCAACCACTATCTGTTTTCTGTTTTGCAGGAATTCTTTTACCCATTTTCCTATCTTTCCCACAATATTATGCTTTCTCATTTTTTTCTCCAATATGTTATGGTCTACCTTGTCAAACGCTTTTGCAAAATCTAGATAGATCACATCTGTGTCTTTTTCATTTATCATATTATTGTATATGTTTTCATAGTGTGCTATCAGTTGGGTCTGTGTACTTTTTCCGGGTACGAAACCATGTTGACCCATATTAAACAAATTATTTTTGACCAAATGGTTCATTATTTTCTATTTTATTACCCTCTCATACACTTTCATAATATGCGATGTTAGACTAACAGGTCTATAATTGCTTGCCTCTAGTCTTGATCCACTTTTGAAGATAGGGGTTATATAAGCTAATTTAGGTTTAACATATATCTCGCTCATATCTACACTCTGTCTTAGCAGTATTGCAAGCGGCTTCGCGATAGTGTTTGCAGTTTTTTTTAACAAAATCGCTGGAACTCCATCTGGTCCGGCTGCCGATCCATTTTTAATTTCGTTTATAGCCGTGACAATATCTGCTTCATTAATATCTATATCCATTAGATATTCAACATTTTCTTCTCTCATTTCTGTTTCATTATTCTCATTCGCAATTCTTGGCGTGAACTCACTCTTATATTTTTCTGCTAATATGTTGCATATTTCCTTTTTTTTCATTCGTTAGCCGTCCTTCAATTCTTAGAGGGCCTATTTCTATTCTCCTTTTATTCATCTTTTTTGCATAGGAGTAAAGTACTTTGGGGTTTCTTTTTATATTTTGAAGTGTCCTTTCTTCTAAGTCCCTTTTTTCATTTTCTTTCGACTGTATAATCTTTTGTTCTGCATTTTCTATCTTACATTTTATTTCCCTCATTTTCCACACATTTTTTTCTTTTGCAAGATTTTTCTTCCACTTTCTAATTTTCTGAAATAAGATCCTTCTGTCTCTTGGTATGCACGTCTTTTGTATATTGTTTTTTTTCGGTACATATTTTTCAACAATTTTTCCAGTATTTTGTACAGTATGTCCGTATTTACCTGTAAATTATCACTTATAAATACATTTATCCATTCTTTATTCAGTTCTTCATTTATTTCTGACCATTTTATATTCTTACTGTAAAAATTATATTTTCCAAATCCTTCCCAAAGTTTTGTGCTTTTATTAATTCTGTGATCACTTGCTTTGGAATGAACTATCAATTCTATGACATTGTGGTCTGAAATTCCCGTGTTATACACTATTATTTCTTTAACATAATTCACCTCATTCACAAATACTAGATCTAGGACATTTTCCTTTCTTGTTGGAATGTGGTTTATTTGTTGCATATTATGTTCTAATAGCATATCTTGAAGCTTTTCAAATTGCCTCTTATCTTCTGCGCTACTATTACTCTCTTTTTTATATGTATACATACAACCACTTTCTTCTATCCGTTCTTTCCAATCCACGAAAGGAAAGTTAAAATCTCCGGAAAGGAGTATATTCCAGTCTTTATGGATTCTACATATATCATCTATTTTTTTCTATTATTATGTCAAACTCCTTAGTATTTGGGGGTCTATAAGCTACAATATTCACTAGTTTTTCAAATTCAAATTCTACCGCAATCAATTCACATTCTGTGTTGCTGTATTTTTCACAGACTTTTCCTTGATTTATGTCTCTTCCATATATTGCGGTTCCCCCTTGATTCCTATTTTTTCTGTCTGATCTATAAGTTTGGAACCCTTTATCTGGTCATCACTGCCAGTCTCTTGGGAATACCATGTTTCACTTATATTTAATATATCTATTTTTTCAATTTGGGTTAGTTCTTCTAGGAACTCTATTTTCCTTTTAGAGTTACTCGTGACTAAACCCTGTGCATTCATCACTATTATGGTTTGTGTTTCATTTCCATTATTTAATATTGGTAATAATATGGATTCTCCCATGCTTCCTTCCTGTTCTGATATGATGTTCTTTTCTTCATTTCTCGGAATTCTGCCATTAAAAAATCCAACTTTTCCATAATATTTGTTCTTTCGCCTTCATACTTATTTTTGTGTGTAAACCTGCAATTATCCCCATATCTGCACAAACCCCTGGCATTATATATGCATTCTTTGTAGTTGGGCTCTATTTGTGGAGATTTAGGTTGAAAGGCCTTTTTTGGTGCATATTGCGGTATATACGCGGCCTGCTTTTTTTTTCTTTTTTTTCATTTTTGTTTTTCTTTTCAGTTTGCTGAGTTTTCTTACTCTCATTCATAGTTGCAGGATGCATATATCGACATTTTTTGTTGAAACTGCATCCTTTTCCTTCTTTTAGGGTTTTACATATTTTTGGATGGAGATCTCTGCATTCGTCTCCATATCCGTCTAAATACGCACATTTACCATATATCTCATAATTATGGCATATCTTTGGATGCTTGTAGTAGCATCTTTCGCCAAATTTGCAATTCCCTCTTTTCAGCCTATTACAGACTATATCTTTCTTTTCTTTTTTTTCTTGTTCTTGCTCTTCCCTAAAAGTATGTAGGTCCGGGTAGAGTCTCTTGGGTCTATTATTTGTTTCCATCTGATAATTTATTTCTTCATAAGTATGTTGTTGGATGGCATCATACACATATCCTGTTCATTTTTCTCTTCTTCTTCTTCTTCTTCTTCTTCTTCTTCTTCTTCTTCTTCAACTAATTGCAGCTTTAGTCTTGACTTAATTATATTTTCTATCCAGACTAAGCATGTTGAGCAGAATACCTTTGTGTCTCTATTTTTTATTTTTTGCTGTATTTCAGCACATGTGGGGTGTGTTGGAACATTACAGGCATTACATTTTCTAATCAGTTGTTGAGGATTATTAATGGAATACCATATCTTACATGTATTACACCATTTTGGCATTCTTTTTCCCAATGCATCAATCAGCATATTCACCATATTGGACTTGTTATTGTTCTTTGATGGAATGTGTTGATTGATGTAGACTTTCTTTATAAGTCTCTTTAACACTTGGATCTTCTTTGGAATTTCTTCAATTATTTTACTGATGTTTTCCGCAGATTTGTTCCAGTCTATTGGATCATATTGTTTCAATATGTCTGCGAATATTTTTCCGTCACACTGGTTGGAGTTGTTAGTGACATCTGTTGTCAATCGGTCGAGCTCCAGTTTCGCCAACTCATGAAATTTGCCTTTGTTGACTCCAGCGATGTCTCTCCACGAGTTGCCTGTGTTATACAATGCCATCTTGATCAGATTTTTATTAATTCACAAGATAACTATCCTATGCCGACGATATATCTCACTTTTCTGCCCTCAAACTAATCACCGACTATTCACGAAAACTTGTAGCTATATTTCACTCGATAGCCTTTTTGTTATCCGCGTTAAATCAGGATATTTTTAGGGACGCACAAGTGTTCACTTCACCGGCACACAAATACAACTCAGAGAAAAAGAGAGAGAGAAAGAGAGAGAGAGAGAGAGAGAGAGAGAGAGAGAGAGAGAGAGAGGAGGCAGTTAACAGAATAAAACACGGGGAGAGAGAGAGAGAGAGAGAGAGAGAGAGAGAAAGAGAGAGAGAGAGGGGTGGCAGTTAACAGAATGAAACACGGGGGGAGAGAGAGAGAGAGAGAGAGAGAGAGAGAGGGAGAGAGAGAGAGAGAGAGAGAGAGAGAGAGAGAGAGGTGGCAGTTAACAGAATGAAACACGGGGAGAGAGAGAGAGACAGAGACAGAGAGACAGAGAGAGAGAGAGAGAGAGAGAAAGAGAGAGAGAGAGAGAGAGAGAGAGAGAGGTGGCAGTTAACAGAATGAAACACGGAGAGAGAGAGAGAGAGGGGGGAGAGAGAGAGAGAGAGAGGTGGCAGTTAACAGAATGAAACACGGAGAGAGAGAGAGAGGGGGGGGGCAGTTAACATGGGGAGAGAGAGAGAGAGAGAGAGAGAGAGAGAGAGAGAGAGAGAGAGAGAGAGGTGGCAGTTAACAGAATGAAACACGGGGAGAGAGAGAGAGAGAGAGAGAGAGAGAGAGAGAGAGGGAGAGAGAGGTTATATAATAAGTGTTAATACAACCTTTACAAACCTATCATCAACTCTAATTTAACGACTACATTCTTCGGAAAAGCAAAGCAACTATGTAACAGCCAACGTAAAAGCACTTCGGAGAGTTGAATCCCATCATTTGTATCTTGCATGCAATCTTGGGTTTTCTGGATAGGGAAAGTGGCTAACATTTCTTTAACCTTCATCAGTCTTCCTCAAAATCCAACTGAAAAAAAAACTGTTCTTTGAAATAAATTAAAAACTCTAAAATATCATGGGAAAAGTAACTGAATTATATGATTTAATCCAAGGTTACTTGATAGGATTGTAAGAAATTACCTAATATCTTGCTTAAATACGTTTCAGTGATAACTAATCTATGATAACGAGGGACAAGTATACTCAACACATTTATTGACGTTTGAAGATTTATTTAAATTAGGATTTGCTGGTAAAGAATATATTTTACTAAACTTGTTTCGATTGAGAGATTTGAAGAGAGAAAAGAGGGTAAATGGAGTTTGTTACCAAGTGAGATGCATGGAAGGAACATACACCCATAGAAGGCCTATTAAGAATGAATCAGCAGCAACAGGCATGGATATAGTCTTCTCAATGTTCAAATGGGGGATGTTAAATATAAAGGCTCCCAGGTGTGCACAGTGACCAAGAACTAGCTGATAATTTTTTAGAAATTCCAAAAATCAAAATATAAAAAAAGGGCAATTGGATGTTTTGCGGTTATTCAAATTCAGATTGGTGTTTAATGATGAAGTCATCAGGATTTTTTAAGAGGGCAAAAAAACAAATCGTGTGATTTATCTGATGGTAATATCTAAGCTAATTGGATTAGAATACTATCACAATCTTACTGATATTATTTCAAGAATTGTAGTTACTACTGTTGACTTTTGTGTAAATATCCAAAATCTGAGACAGTGGCTACAGCCACACCCATTCTGAAAAGTGCTCTCAATCATCAGGACTTACATACATACATAGCTATTTCGCATCTATTCTTCATGGCGAAAGAGCTGTAATATGTAATTATGTCATTCTTGACCTATTAGTTAGTCATTTGGGAAGTATAAAACACTACCGGATAACCCCTCAACATACAGACAATTATATTCTTCAGAGAAAACTATATGCACTATTGTAAATATGATTTACTGGCAATGGTGGACGACGACAGCTGTGGCTGTTTTTCGTGTCCAATCACACAAATATTACTCATTACAGGACCTCAAAGATCAATTTGTTACATAATTGTTCTTTAGTATATGAAAGCGTATTAGTTTGACGCCTGTTTTTTCCGGTCCCATACAACAGGGGAACCATACTCTCTACAGGAAATCCACAGTTATTTTATCTTGTTCGTTCAAAGTATTCAACATTTCATATCACGTATTGCTCATTTACTGTTAAATCGTCACTGTCAAACGACTCACAGAATAAGAAAGTCTTCAGTTTCCCCTTGGAAGCCTTAATGTCTTCAATCATTTTTATGTCTGGTGGGAGCTTATTGTACAGTAGTTTTGGGGCAGCTTGTTTTTGCCTTCTTTTTGAAGGGCTTTCATTACAGTTGATGTTTTGACAGAATCAAAAGCTTTCTCATAGTCTATAAAATACCATACATAGTGGTTTGTTATATTTTGTTGATTTTTTTCCATTAGCTGGTTAATTACATGATATGGTCAGTTGTTCAATCCTCATTATCGAAGCCTTTAAATAAGAAAATCTCCAGTATCTTGAGGGCAATTGGCATCCCACGTCGAGGACATGGCACCTAGATAGATATTTTCCTAATTAACCTTTATCTGGTGGGTCATTAATACAAGCAAATCTGAATTTAGTAAGAAATTTTCTTTAACCTACGACGATTCTGAAACCAACATATGAAAAATAATAGAATAATGGGTAACATATCAATAAAAATAGTTTTGTACCACATTGCCAAATGGGAGCATTTAATTCAATAAGAATTTCAGTATCTATACATTGTTAAATTTGTACTTAGTTGGATTACAGTTACAACAACAACAACAACAAATGCAGCCGTTTCTAGTCCACTGCAGGGCAAAGGCCTCAGACAATGTTAATTTATGTCTGGGGTTTAGCCAGTCTTTTCCTCAGCACGCTGCCTAATTATGGATTGGTGATGGTGGGAGACTATGGTCTGATCCCTCACAGCAAACCAATCTAGTATGGGTGGTCATGACTAGTGCAACTTTGTTCATCATGGCGATACGCAAAGACTGTTGCCACGTAAATGTCTCCTTACTGTTACAACATCTCAACAAAGACTTCGAATTGAAATAACAGAAGTACTGGTCCTTCCTAACTACCCTTAGGAAAGTCAAAATACTTTCGTTGTTGATGTTCGTAGACCAATTAAAATAACACATTTCTTTACATATAAATTACCTTCATATCAAGGCAGTGTTGCGTGTTCCATCCTGCCTCTACATCTCATTACATTATTATCCAAAAACAAATTCAACTGGCGAATTAATGTTAATTTTGGGTTTGTTTCCTCCCTCTTCAGGGCTTTATATTCTTCTGGAAAGTACTCTCTCTGCACGAGAACAATTGTTTTGACCTTTCCTTCTTGTAACTCCTCCAGAGTCAAACTACCAGTATTTCTGTCATTGGTTGATAGTTTGTAATTCTTTATAAATCGCATTATCCAAGCTGTCCTGTTCACCCTGTATATGTGTACACCCAACCCATGACCTATCAATTGGCAGAGTGTGATTTTTCAACAAAGGAGGTCCCTCCCACAAAAGGAGTTTTTTGCTAACACCTTAGCACTTTTTCCCGGGTCAACCAATCACTGGGATTTTCAGATGACGGTACGTAAGGCAGGACTGACCCCGGAATCAAAGAGTTAATCTCAATTACTCTGTTTCTCACAAACACAGGCAGAACATTACTGGACACAATCCAGCTAAGGGCGACTTTACTGTCTGACCAGACATATAATTGTTTAAACTCCTTCTCATCAAAGGAGTCAATAATAAATTTTGTCATTCTTGCTCCTAGCAACAATGCCATTAGTTCCAATTTCGGAATTGTCAATTCCTTGATGGGCGCCACTCTGCCCTTTGCTAAAATTATATTAGAGCTTTCACCATTTGCTCTATAGGCCACACAACCATGAAGTTTCGCTAGCATTGCAGAATATGTGTAAGGTATCACCAGTTCCTAGGCTAGCACTCCTAGGAAAAGATATTTCAAAAAACTTCTCCAAGTCCTTGCATATTTCACTCCATTCCTCTTGTAGAGGGTTGGTGAGTTGTTCGTCCTAATCCAGATGTTGCTCCTACAATTTCTGCAAAAATATCCTTGCTTTCATAGTAACAGGGAGAAGCAATCCCAATGGATCGTATATTTGGGCAACGGTACTGAGAATCTCTCTCTTTGTTTGACTCGATCTATTAATATGAGTTGGATTGATAGTTAAAACGTCTTTAAATATATCCCAATTCAATCCCAATACTTATGAATTTGTTTTTGTTTGGCTTCAATTTGATAAGCAGCAGCAATAGTTTGTATAGACTCGGTAATGCTAACCCACTCCTTCAAATATAAGTGAGCCTGAGCAAATATTTTGTTGGCATTAAAATAGAAATCCATCAACTCAGATTCACTATTAGCCGTAAATTGCAAATTAGCTACGTACAAACCTTTCTTCAATCTTTCCACTACATCCACTGTATTGGACCGGGGTAACCACGAGACCACAGTGGACAAGTGATGCTTGATGGTTGCATTTAGAAGAAAAGGTGAACATGTAGCTCCAAGTAATACTACTCTAAATCTGTATACTATTAATTTACTATTGGGATCTGTTGGATTTTCCAACCATAAAAAACGCGTATAATTGCGATCTTCTTCAAACAACTGTACCATCAAAAATGCCTTCTCAATATCACTAATACAAGCAAAGGTGTTAGTTCTAAATAGCAGCAGGACACTGGGTAGATCAGCCGTTACGTGTGGTCCAGTCCATAGACAATCACTCAGGCTTAATCCATTTTTACCTTGTTTTGATGAGCAATCAAAGACTATTCTTATTAGAATAGTGGCACTGTATTTAAGCACTCCATGATGTGCCAAGTAATGACAATCCACATCAGATTTATTATAGATTACCTTCTCAATGAATCCTCTATCTTCTTGCTCTTGCAAGATTTTCTGATAATGATCCAAGTAATCCACATCCTTCTGAAACTTGATGCTCTGCTGTCGAAGTCTACTCATGGCTAAACCAAAATTTGTCTTCAATCTGAATCTATTGGTTCTCCACGGCAACGCCACAACATACTGTTTATCAATTTCAGAGGAGGTTATAGTGCTCTCAAAGTCCTTTAAGACCCTCTGGTCTTGTTCTCGCAACTCACTGCAATCTATTCCCAGTCTGTCCAAACTCCAAAATGCATCCAGATCAGTCTTGGGATTTTCATTATGAGTAGCTTCAATTTCTTCAGTTTGTACAGCTAGCTTCAAAATTGTCACTTGAGTCTCCCTAGTGGGGGGAGAACTACATGTGCCTGACACCACATAACCGAATATGGTCGGCAACAATATTAAGTTTCTAACCCTTTTGAACCCTGGATGCAAAATATTATAAACATTATCAACTCCTATCAACAATTCAATAGTTGATTGATTCTCAACAGGCAAATCAAAATCTTTATCAGCCAAGCTGATCTTAGTTTTACATAACGACTTTAAACTTCTCTTAACGTCGAATTTCATCGCATATTCTGGCAGCTCATCCACCACTATGCAGTCCATTATTATCAACTTACCTTTATGCGGTATGGAGATGCTTATCAACTCGTATTCATGAACAGATTTACTAGCTAGATAACCTCTCAAGGCTATCTTTTCAACTCCTTTGGACCTACATTGCAGTCTCTCTAGAGCCGATCTTTTAATGAATGTCCTCTCGGCACAAGTATCCAACAGCCCTCTAAGTCGTACCATGCGACCTTTCTTCCCTTTCAGGGGAATTGTTGCTGTTGATAATATGGAATGCTTACCTGACTTATTTGGCTTGTCCTGCTCATTTACTGATAGCGTTCCCACTTGTACACCACTTTGTTTATTCTTACTTTGCTTTCTTGTTTGGTCTCTAATCACACAAGATGTGATGATGTCTCACCTTACAACCATTATTGCAACTTGATTTGTCACAGTCCACACTAAAATGCTTCTTAGAAGCGCACACAAAACATAACGGCAAAGCTCTGATGTGATTCAACTTTTCATCTCTGGTTGCGCAAGTTTTTGCACTGTGTCCACCAATGTTCTTTATCACAAAGAGCACATCTTGTGGATTGCTGATAACTGGAATTATTCACATTTCCCTTGGTTTTCTGTCTAACAGCTTGGGATTGATTTACCGTGAATGTAGATATTGACGACAGAGTTTCAGTTTTATTCACATCAGTTGAAACAAATGTTCTTAGATTGCAAATCTCCTCTTCTAGGTATTTCTTAAAGGTGTCTAATACCAACCAATCGTCTCCACACCTACGCTTCACAGTCTCACTCATGCTTTGAGGCAATTTGGTATAGAGCAAAATAACAAAGCTCATTTAATTCCAGCCTTTCACTTTCAAGTGATCTTATTGAGCATTCAAAATTAGCTCTGAAAGTTTGTAGTGATTCAGAATTGGCAACAGGAGACTCCATTTTTAGCAATCTTCTCACCAGAACATGCTTAATTTCATCTCTTTCCATAAGTAGATAGGAGAAGAGCTACAGCTTGTGGATAATTGGCGGCCTCAAATTGAAATCCCGAGATTAATTTTGAAGCTTCTCCTGTGAGCAAACTTCGTAAATATGAAAACTTCTGAATTGGTTCCAAGTCTTTCCGCTGGTGTACTGACACATCGTATAGTTCCCAGAAGGAATTCCATTCTAATATATCTCCAGAGTAATGTAGAAAATCCAGTTTGGGCAATCTAATATTGGCTGTAGGTAGTGGCGGTGATTGCGTTAGAGGATTTAGTAACTTCAAATTGTTGGTAATAGAGCTATTGAGTTTGCCAATATGTGTACGGACGTCTCTTGCATATTCAGCTTGATTTATCATTTCATCAGACATTTCTTCTTCTTTAACTAAATCCAAAATATGTTCATCCAAAGCAAGAACTTTGTTCAAATTATCTAAAGTAGAATCCCTAAGGGAAGTTATAGCATCAATATCAGTTGAATCGATCACTTCGGTCATCTTCCCAATAAAACGTGTGATAACGGATTTATAACCGCCACGTCTACGCTTCAACGACTCCATTGTGACAAGACCAAACTCAGACAATACAAATACAATATATTCAAATTTTCAATAAATAATAAATATGCATCCAACTATAATAACTGGGTTCAAAAGTTTTAAATTAGCAAATTTTCACAAAGGTGACTCATCACCCAATAATTTTCTCCCAAATTAAACAATGAAAATGAGAAATTTTATTATACGTGCAAAGTGGAATGTGCAGGCCCTGTCCCATACTTAACCCAGCCCTAAATCTGAAGGGGAAGGACGGGGTAACCATGATCCTACTCAACTTCTACCACCCTTTACTTTTCACATATTTGCTTGACTCAATTCAAATACGTTGAGCCAAAGCCTTGTAACTTTTATGATGGAAATGAATCCCATCTCTGGCCAAATCACCTTCTGATAATAAAGTAGGGATCACCCTAACTCTTGTATTTCGCTTTAATTTCTTGTTTAAACAGTTTTTTCTCTTTTGATAGTTTTTGGCAGAGGTTGTAGATGGTGTTTTACGTATTTCTATTAACATAACAAAAACCTCTGAATTATTGATTGTATGTAGACTCTCTACCAATCCTAGAATATTTTTGTGAATACTATTCACCAGGTTAGGGTTATTTCCTGGTACATCTAAGTCATTGCTACCTATGAACAAGATAGTGATACCAGGCCCATAGGTAGTAAGTTCGGTTATCAGGCCAGGTGTCATAAGGTTGGTTGTAACAGCCCCTGGTCTACTTAATGTCTTATATTCTAAGGGTTCCAATAATGCCGATCTACCACTATGAAAACAATTCTCCATATGGGTGACATGAGAATGTCCCACAATAGCTATTTTATGCTTCATTATTAAATTGTTAAACGAGAAATATTCTAACAAGAGAAAAGTTACATTAATTCAAAGTAAAGGAAAATAACAAAACCAAATTTAAGACTTAAGGCAAGCAGGACAAGGCCTTACTAATTTAATCATACTTCATATTCGAAACCGTTTTAATCAAGCCTGAAGTGCCTCTAACCTACAAATACTGCGAAATAAAAAAGTATTTAATGTCTCTTGCGGCACCACATATAGAGAAAAGGAGACGGGTTAACCACGTCTGGTTATGTAGGAAGAATACCGCATACCAATTTAAAGAAACACATTTTCTCAAATATATCAGAATTACACAAGAAATTCGTCCTAACCTCTTACTATTCTGCAACCAAAATATGAAAACTGAAGGTAAATATCTCAAACCAAATAAAGAGGAAATAAATATTAAGCCTAAATCATGGCCTGGTTTTAAAACGAAAGCATTTGATAATAAACTTGAATTGTGTGTTATGCAAAATACCTTGAAATGTGTATACGATAAACTGGCTCTGTAGGGCCTGGAAAACAGACCGTAAAGTAAATGTAAAGTTCATGTATGGGCCCAACTACATGACAACTCGTGCAAGACTGCCCATATCACCTAGAAACGAAAACATGATTTATCAAAGACGTACTTTTGAATTTTGAGTAGTTCTTTACCACATTGATAAATGAGAACAATAAAAAAAATTAGATTTTCTAAGCCAAGTTAGATTAAAATCATGATTGTTATTATAGCATCTCCACTCATTTTATGCTGATGATTATTACAGAGTTAAAAACACGCCTTCGATTCAAGTTGCTTAGTCAACAAAGTATGAAAGACAGGATCAACATTTTATGCAATCATGGGATCATTAATAACCCTTTTTTCATAAATTAATATTGTCGCAAATAAAGCTAATTATCATTTAGTAACAAAATCAATTAATGCAAAACAAATTCTACTTTTTACCTTGATACTAAACGAAGACTCAGTAGTAATTACTAAATAAGGCTTCCCATTTTTCAGATTAAAAACATATTTTGTGGAAATTCACTAACAACCAGTAGGCCCGTCCTCTTAAACGAAGAACAAATAATGCAGAAAACCAGTTCTGTCTGGTTGGTCGAAAAACAGGCAAGGAACCACACACCCCCTTACAGTAAGAGTTTAGTTATTACCTAACGAGGTGATTATTGATGATAGTTTGATACAAAAAAAGTTTCAATAATGGTTTTCCAAACAAAATATTTTTTCTCACAAAACGAAATAAAAAGAGCCGTGTTTCTACTTGTACTTTTATCACGGCTATTTTCTGCTTTCGTTTAACTTGGATTTTAATTTATTTGTGGGTTATAGAGTCCCTTAAGACCAAAACTAAGCCTTTATTCTACCAAAGACTTCCAGTATTTAGTTGAGAGAGAGAGAGAGAGAGAGAGAGAGAGAGAGAGAGAGAGAGAGAGAGAGAGAGAGAGAGAGAGAGTTGTGTGAAACCTGCCAGTGCTTAATCAAGAATTAAAAGTGTGGGCACACACACAGAGAGAGAGAGAGAGAGAGAGAGAGAGAGAGAGAGAGAGAGAGAGAGAGAGAGAGAGTCTGGAAGTAGCGTAATTGGTGAGCGTGGCTGATACAGCTAGTAGTCAAACTAATCTTAAGTGAGACATTGTTTCTTAAAGCAAAATAATTGTAGTTTATGTATTTGTCTCAAGGATTGTATGCATTTGTATTCAAATGAATATGTGTATATTTATACAGTATGTATATACCAAATTATAACAAAGAATTCATTTTGTGTATTAATAAAATAACGATTCTATGAGAATGTTGAGTTGTTCACTGAATTATATATTTGGTCAACTAACGAATATCTTTTCAACACACATCACCTGAAACTCTTGGTTCCTGATTACACTTTTGCAATGCAAATAATTTACCCAAATTCTTGGAATTTTTTTGAATATCAACAAAATACCAAAGTTAAGAGAGTCAGCAATGTGATTTACATGGTACCTGATGCATGTATGTACCCTACATATCTGGATGTCCATCTTTTTTTTTTCCCAATTACTAAATCTATCGTATTCAATCTTGTCTTTATTACTATTACTGCTTCTGTCGGGAATTTCGACCTGATCAATCGAAGTTCCCACCATTTGACTCCGCCTGCGACTACGTCAAATTGGAGGGAGCGGAGAGGACTCGCGGGCGAATGAATGTCGTTCAAGACGAGAATGTTTAGAACCAAAGAGAAACCGCCTGGTAGGGGAGGCGCTGAGACTAATGAAATCAATTACTAGTAATTTAAAATTAGGAAAAATAACGTCATTCTATTGTAACATGATAAAAAAATCCAATCTAGAGATTTAGGTTCAGGACAAATCGCGCCAAAAAAGTGACATCGGAGGTTGCAAGGCTTGCTCGCTCTCTTTGATCCGACGTCCCCAATCACAGTAAGTCCTATCTAATTGTTCTCTCTCCCCACCCCTAGTGTATCCAGGACGGTTTCCGTGTAGGTCTTGATAGAGTTATTGTAAAGTTTGTATCTGTTAATATTTTGTCGATCCTTGTGCCAGGGGATCAGTTTTATTGTGTAAAGCACGTCTAAGGGTCTCGATAAGGGGTTTATCGAGATAACTTTATAAATGTACAATTAATTTTCTTGATATCTTGAGTCCGGAGTGGACATAGTTTTTTTTCGGTCACATGTTCTTGTATGTCAAGTAAAGGTTAATTTTTCATGTTTCTTTCGTATTAGATTATTATTTTTATAATAAAACTTTTTAAAATATAGCCATATTCTATATACTCCCCCGATGGTTTTGTGAAGTTTGTCCCTCAGACACTGTGATCTGCCCAGTACATCGGGCTATTTTGTATAAACCGGTGAAATTTCGCCACATTTGGTCCTTCGAACCGGATCACAAGTGCTTCCCAGAGCCGGACGGGACTAATTAGAATATGAGCTTTTAAGGGTGGGAGAGAAGTAACAATTAAAGGTTCGTCTACGTCCCGATGTGCGATCGCCCACGTGGGTCAGTTTCTTTGAGTCCCTTCCTAACGTAAAGTTACCTTCCTTTCCTTGCCTTGCCAAACCCCCCCAAACGTAAAGTAAAGTTAATTAAGATGGCTGTGTCCACAATCGTTCATATCGAGGCGTCGATGGGCCTACTGGAGGATTTACTAAGCGAAACGCAAAGGGCGCTGATAGAGACCTACTCCGAGTCCGTTTATCAGAATTTGGTAACGGAGTTGCAGGCAGAGGTCCGACAGCTTAAAGAGCTATACAAAAGCCAGCGCGTTAAATTAGAATCTAATATCGAAGCCCGAATTAGGCATATGTTAGGTGAAGCGACACGTGCTTCCACTCTATTACATAATAGAATAGATAAAGTGAAAGGCCCTTCAACGGGGAATGTTGCCCTCCCCAGGTTGAAGCCGCTGCCTCTCCCCACGTTTGAAGGGGAAGTGCAAGAGTACGCATCGTACCGTGAACTATTCACGATCCACGTGGATCAAAGAGCTGATTTAAACGAAGTGTCTAAATTCACATATTTATTGGGGACGTTGGGCAAAGAGCCGCTTAGGATCATCAAATCTCTAAGTGTAACCGCCGCGAACTATAGTGTAGCATTAGACCTATTAGATAGGCAGTATGGCAACTTGCACCAGATACTCGTGATTCTGCACCGTAAATTAGCCAACATCTTTGTGCCGTCACTAAATCCAGTAGAACTCAAAAGGTTCCGTTTTGAGTTGACCATCATTATTGAACAAATCAAAAGACTTAGTACCAATGACTTAGGCCAGGGCATGGTCATGAGCCTCATTAATCAAAAACTTTCAGAGGGAAAACTATACCGCAAAGTGGTAGAGCATTTGAGGAAATGCGACTATACGTTGGACGAGTTTTTTGAAGCAATAGATTTTATTGTGAGAATGTTAGAAGACGATGCGTTGCAGAGAGGCGACAGTCTTGAGAGTGACAAAAGACCAGACAGTAGTGTAAGACCGAAAACCCATCCCATCCACCATAATTCCTGCCCATTTTGTAGCGAACGGCATCCGCCTCACGGATGTCGCCAAGTGACTGACGTAGCTGCTAGACGTCGCATTTTGCTAAAAAGGGGTCTTTGTTTTAATTGCACGAAATCAGGCCATCGTAGCGATAAATGTCCCGTTTCAAATTCCTGTAGAAACTGTAATGCTAAGCACCACACTGCAATTTGCGATGCGGGTAGACCGCAATCAATCCCTAGTCATAGTAGTAATAGTCAATCAACAACGTCCCGCCCCGTAGTAAAGTAGAATCTAAACCATGCACAAGCGCAAAGATCGCGCAGAGGTCTGATGTGGACCTCCCATGCACTATCTTGCCAACAGCCATGGCAGGTATTCAACAAAGGCAAGGTAGTAAGCGAGTCCGCCTATTTCTTGACTCAGGAAGCAAGAGGAGCTTCATCTCAGCAAAAATTGCCCGTCAATTAGGCCTACCGGTGGTAGGAAGAGTATCTTTGAATATAGCTCCATTTGGTTCCGAGGAAATAAGCGGACAATACGATGTAGTAAGTTGCAGGGTTGAAATGGGGAAAAGAATCGTGCGTATGAAGTTGGTGGCACACGAACACGTGGACGTCCCGATACATAACGTGGGTTATGTAAAGGTCAGACAGCATCTGTTGACCAAGGGAGTCACGTTAGCCGATCCAGCAAACCAATCAGATACCATGAAGAACGTTCACATTTTAGTTGGGGCTGATTATTTTAGCTATTTTATCATAGGTGTTGAAAAAGTAGATGGGATAAATCTTTTCTTAACGCATAATGGTATGTCCCCGTACGGGAAGGTGCCACAGTGGCTGTTCCAAGGGGAAAAGGTCGAACAAGTAAGAACGTTGAGAGTGTGCAGAATCACGGACGAGCCATATCTGTATGATGTAGATGAGTGGTGGCGATTAGACCGTGTTGGCATCGCCCCGTCTGAGCAATACACTGTTCGCGAGGCCGAGGCCGTGCGAAAGGTATCGCAAAGCGTTGTAAGAAAACCTGAGGGATATCAGGTTAGCCTACCATTCGGGTCGGATGCTAGGCCAGAAACAAATTATCGTAACGCTGTGGCGCAGTTAGAGTCGTTGCAGACCAAATTCAGAAAGGATAGGAAATATTTTGAACAATATCAGGGAGTGATAGATAAATATATCGAAGCAGGTTTTATATCAAAGGTGAAAAATCCCGTAGTGGAAGGTTATTACATGCCACACTTTGGTGTTAAGAAAGACAGCCGTACCACCCCCCTTAGAATCGTGTTCAATGCCTCGGCAAAGTCAAAGGGTTGCAAGTCATTGAATGAATGTCTCTTATCCGGGCCCAATTTGGTAGAGGTAGCATATAGTTTAATTATAAGGTTTAGGTTGAACCGATATGCCATGTTAGCCGACATAAGTAAAGCATTCCATCGTGTTTTGTTAGATCCTCGTGATGCCAAATACACACGATTTCTGTGGCGCGAGGCAGCTGGTCGAGCGCTTACCTTCGCCTTTAGAGTCGTGGTGTTCGGTATCACAGCTAGTCCATTTTTGTTACAACAAATATTAAATTGTCATTTTAAAGAGGAAGGGCGCCCAGATTTAGTAAAATCCTTTTATGTCGATAATTATCTGGCCACATTTGAAGATATAGAACATATGAGGCAAGAGCATGAGTCTGTTCATAACATCTTAAAAGGGGCGGGTATGCCCTTAGAACGGTGGGCAAGCAATCACTTGTCCTTCGATAGCGAGAAACAGTGGAGTGAGCCTGTGAGTGTGAACGTGCTCGGGCTGCGATGGGCCCGGGACGTGGACATATTGTGTGTGAAAGAAAGTAAAAGGATCTGTGAGTTGGGGGAGGGATGGGTGCCTACAAAGCGTAGGGTACTTTCCCTATTAGTCTCCATTTATGATCCGATACGTTTGATAAGCCCATTATTTGTAAGGGGAAAGCTTTTCCTTCAACAACTATGGGAGGATAATGTAGGTTGGGACGATGTGTTAGGAGAAGAAAGGGCAAAAGAGGCAAGTGAATTGTTGAATGATTTGAAAGCGGTGAGCGACATCACCTTTCAAAGATCGATAGGAAGAAGAGGCTCACAACTTCATGTGTTCACCGATGCCAGCAGTAAGGCATATGGAGCAGTGGCATATACTAGGGACGAATGCAATCGGGTAAGTCTGGTAACTAGTAAGACCCGGATCACTCCGAAAGGGATGAGCAAGCTGACGATCCCTAAGCTAGAGCTACTGGCCTTGTTGTTAGGCAGCAGACTAGCAAGAACGCTCAAGGAACTGATCGAGCCACGGGAAATAGTAATGTGGACCGACAGTAAGGTAACGTTGGCATGGGTAGCATCTCCCGATGCCAGGTCTAATAAAAATGTGTTTGTTTCTAACAGAGTAGCGGAAATTATTTTTATTCAGCAGGTTTGTAGTTTCAGTCTGAACCATGTCCCTAGTCATCAGAACCCTGCTGATATCCTATCCCGAGGTGCAACGGCTCGACAATTGCAAGCTAACTCCCTGTGGAGGAACGGTCCAGAATTCCTCAGGACCACGGGAAAGCCTGTTCCTTACAAGGAGGAAGATCCACTACATCAAACTCACGTAGTAGCGGATGTGCAGGAGTTGAGGGAGGAGATGTGTCCTACCCCCCCAGGCGAGATTTGGGACATCCTGAAAAGGGAAGTAGGGTTCTAATTCTTGTTAAGAGTAGCCAGACTAGTTTTAAAGTTTGCTAAGATAGAACGGCATCCGTTCAGTATTGTTGTACAATTAGAGCAAAAACATTATTTGCCTACTGTTTATGCCTACTTAGAGGGCGGAGTCAGACCCCCTCGTGAAGTTGCTAATTTTGTCAGACAATTGAATGTAGTTTTAGTAGATAATCTTATCTGCACCAGGGGATGAGTGTCCCATGTAGGAGAAACTGATCATTTAATTCTCTTGCCAGCCAAAGGGCATTTAGTTAGGATGTATTTAAATTATTTACACCAGTTACATTTGCATTGTGGGGTGAATACTCTAATAGGTATCTTTCGACAGAAATGTTGGGTGGCGGGTCTACGTTCCATTGCGAAGCGAACCGTGCGGCAATGCCCTGAATGCAAGCTAGCCTTCCAGCCTCTAACGAGACAGCCACCACCACCCCCCCCCCCCCTGCCAAAGGAAAGGATCACCCTCACAAAACCGTTCACGGCAGTCGGAGTGGATCACACAGCAGCAATTCACACAGAGACACGGCCAGGATATATACTTATCATAACCTGCATGGCTAGCAGAGCCGTGTACCTTGACTTCTGTCCCTCTTTGGAAGCAGAAGAATTCGTGTTGGCACTTAGACGGTTTAGTGCCACCCATGGTGCCCCACAGCTCATCATGTCCGATAACCATCAAACCTTCAAGGCTGCCAGCCACCTCCTGCAGGGACTCTATGAAGAAGATGAAGTCCAGCAGTTCCTGAGGAAAACTGGCATAATGTGGCGGTTTCAGACGCCCCGTGCACCTTGGAAAGGTGGGTTCTTCGAGCGTTTGATAGGAGTAACGAAACGGACCCTCCAGATAGCCCTCGGAAAGAAGTACCTGCCGGACGCCCACGTGCTAACCCTCGTGAAAGAAGCAGAAGCAGTGGTGAATAATCGACCGCTTATGTACAGCGGTGATGAGCGCGAGGATGAAGTCCTCACCCCCTCCCATTTGATAAGAGGACACCAAGTCCACCTCATGGCACCAATCTTACCGGACGACCATCTCAACGCAACCTTCACCTCTCGGAAGCTACGTGATCGTTACATAAGATTGACAGATTCATTAAGAACATTCAGAGAACGATGGAGAAGAGAATACTTGAGTGCCTTGAGAGCCCGGCACGACTGTCGGCCCGGGGAACCCTCCAAGCTGCACCCCGGAGACATCGTGCTAGTTAAGCAGGAGAATAAGAAAAGAGCGACTTGGCCTCTGGGACGTGTCGTGGAGACATATCCTGACGACGACGGAGTCGTACGTTCGGCGAAAGTGTTGTTTGAGGGTGTCGAATCGCTGCGAGCTGTCAGCCACCTGGTTCCCCTAGAAATAGCCCCCTCTGAGGATGACGATGGATGAGAAGACGGCGATGACGGAGAAGAGGGCGCGTACAGTTCGACAGCCGGAATGCCAGGGATAGCGGAGACGTCTTGGGACGACCAGGGTATGGCAACAGCTACGACAACTCAACAACCAGCCACAGGAACGGACGACAACGACGAGAAAGGTGAGAACTATGCAGTTAGTGAAACAAGTGAAAATGAAAATGAAACTGAATCAGAGCAGACGAACGCACAAAGACGTTCAGCACGCCCATTGAGAAGGGCTGCCGCGAAACAGCGAGAACTAATGGACTGTCTGCTGAAGCCTGAAAGGTGACGACATATAAACGTAGCTGTAAACAATGAGTGGAAAAGGGGCGTGTCCTATCTGGAAGGTAGGGAGGGTGGAGTTTGTGAGGTGTGCGTGAATCTGCGGAGGTTGGAAGTGCGTAGGGGTGGAGAACGGGGACGGGATGGTCTCTCGTGCGTACAGACCGAGCGTTGCACAGAACCAACCCCTCCCTCTTGTACTCCATTAAGTAACAGCCTGCATGTAGCAGCGCTATAGAAGTCTCGATTATTGTGAGTTGAGACAGACTGAATTTGAATTGTCATGTATGCATTTCTGCCATTTTCTGATTGCCTTAGGCCCATTGCCTAATTGCCTTTGCACTTGAATCATGTATGCATTTCTGCCATTTTCTGATTGCCTTAGGCCCATTGCCTAATTGCCTTTGCACTTGAATTATGTATGCATTTCTGCCATTTTCTGATTGTCTTAGGCCCATTGCCTAATTGCCTTTGCACTTGAATTGTTATGTATGCATTTCTGCCATTTTCTGATTATTTTAGGCCCATTGCCTAATTGCCTTTGCATTTGAATTGTGTGCATTTCCATTGCCATTTTCTGATTGTCTTAGGCCCATTGCCTAATTGCCTTTGCATTGAGTTTTAATGTATGCATTTCCATTGTCATTTTCTGATTGTCTTAGGCCCATTGCCTAATTGCCTTTGCATTGAGTTGTAATGTATGCATTTCCATTGCCATTTCTGTTTGTTTTAGGCCCATTGCCTACTTGCTTTGCCATTTGAATCATGTAAAATGTGTGTGTACATTATCACTGATTTCTGCTGTTCCTTATGTGTATTATACACAAGTGCATTAGAATTGCTAGGCCCATTGCCTAATTGATCTGTTGTATGACTATGTATATTATTGATTGTGTTTATTAACCCGGGGTAACATTGCTGTGTTGTATATTATGCGTACTCTGTTAGAGTCGTTGCGGAGCGCTACGCAGCGAGCCTAACAGAGTCTCGGAGTAAGTCACTCCCCCCACCCCGAGTCTAGCTCCATCCAATTGACCGACATTTCATCGCTCCTTATTTTGGGGCGTGGAGGATGTCGGGAATTTCGACCTGATCAATCAAAGTTCCCGCCATTTGACTCCGCCTACGACTACGTCAAATTGGAGGGAGCGGAGAGGACTCGCGGGCGAATGAATGTCGTTCAAGACGAGAATGTTTAGAACCAAAGAGAAACCGCCTGGTAGGGGAGGCGCTGAGACTAATGAAATCAATTACTAGTAATTTAAGATTAGGAAAAATAACGTCATTCTATTGTAACATGATAAAAAAATCCAATCTAGAAATTTAGGTTCAGGACAAATCGCGCCAAAAAAGTGACATCGGAGGTTGCAAGGCTTGCTCGCTCTCTTTGATCCGACGTCCCCAATCACAGTAAGTCCTATCTAATTGTTCTCTCTCCCCACCCCTAGTGTATCCAGGACGGTTTCCGTGTAGGTCTTGATAGAGTTATTGTAAAGTTTGTATCTGTTAATATTTTGTCGATCCTTGTGCCAGGGGATCAGTGTTATTGTGTAAAGCACGTCTAAGGGTCTCGATAAGGGGTTTATCGAGATAACTTTATAAATGTACAATTAATTTTCTTGATATCTTGAGTCCGGAGTGGACATAGTTTTTTTTTCGGTCACATGTTCTTGTATGTCAAGTAAAGGTTAATTTTTCATGTTTCTTTCGTATTAGATTATTATTTTTATAATAAAACTTTTTAAAATATAGCCATATTCTATTTACTCCCCCGATGGTTTTGTGAAGTTTGTCCCTCAGACACTGTGATCTGCCCAGTACATCGGGCTATTTTGTATAAACCGGTGAAATTTCGCCACAGCTTCCTTAGTGTTAAGTCCACCTATTAATAGTATTAGTATTAGTAGCTGTGCTACAACCCTAGTTGGAAAAGCAGAATTCTATAAGCCGAAGGGCTCCAACAGGGAAAAATAGCTCAGTGAGGAAAGGAAACCACAAAAAAAAATAAACTAAAAGAGAAGTAACTAGCAACTAATATGAAATGTTTGTTTCCTTATTTCCTTTTCTCGCTAGGCTGTTTTCCATGCTGGAGCCCTTGGGCTTATAGTGTATTGCTTTCCCAACTAGGGTTGTAGCTTAGTTAGTAATGATAATACTCTAATAGTAAGACTATTGGCAATGAGAAAAGTTGGTTATATTTTTCAACTGCTTCTTTAACTCGTTAAAACTATTAGAAGGGTAATTAGATAACACCTCTCTTCATTTAAAATATAGATAAACATTTGTAAACATAATCAAACAAACATAATACTTCCAAGTCGATGGGATAAAAAGTATGACAGTAGAGTAGGCCTATGCCGAAATAATTATATTTTAAAGCCATCTATAATTTGAAATACAAATAACCATTTTATACGTATGGAGTCTATAGCTAAGCTATTAAATTCTAGATTTTAAATACTATCTGCTTTCAGAATATGATGATATTTTTTATTATTCTCAAGTAAATCTTGCTCATTTTATATCATACAATTATGTGAATTATTGAGGATAATATTCCTAAAGGCATTAACTCATAAATTTTCTAAGATGACATTATAACGAGAAAAAAAAATTCTTGTTCGTGTTAGTTAAATATACTTTAGTTACCCTAAATAAATGTTTCTCTAAGTAAAAAACTGTATCGTTTTCTTTTTCCCCAGCCCGCTGTTCTAGTGGTAACTTTCTTATACATTTCCCTCGTGTATATCATTAAATATTAGATTATCTTCAATCGAATATCTTCCGAACTCCTATTATAATTGAATTAATCTATTGGAAGAATGTTTTGATATTTATTCTAAGCAAAATAGTATAGTTTTAGCTAATGAAAAGGCCATAGAAATCAGACTATGGTGGAGGTCTCTGATTGGTTGAAGCAATTCTTTAACCAGGGGGACAATTTTTGTGGAATTTGTCCCCAAATCTGAATTTTTAGAGGTTTTTGGGGATATAAAGTAGGCAAATTCCCATACGTCTTTTAATTGTAAAACACTATCGAAATACTTGTAAATAATTCAGTCTTCAATAAGATTTATAATGACTGGGAATGACTTAATTACATCTTATTGTTTTTCTTTGATATGACATTCATTACAATTATAATTTGATTAATATATCTAGCAGACCACAAAATTAAATCAGAACACGAGTTAATCATTAAAAAACTAAAATTACTGTTTGTGGTTTCACAAATACCATAATTAAAAGTAAATACAGAATATATTGTAATCATAGAAGATACAGGAGTACATAGTACAGTATTTAGTGGGCTACAGACTCAGTTTTTGTTGGAGACTACCAGGAAAAAATAATTATGGTCTGGGGAACTTTTAATGACCGTCTAGGGATGTCCCTGAGTGTGTAGACAGTAGAAGAAGATTCATTTTTGTCCCAGACACAGAGAGAGGAACAACAATTTTTTTTTCCTCGTTGTAATGTCATCTTAGAAAATTTATGAGTTATAAGGAAACAAACATTTCATATTATTTGCTAGTTACTTCTCTTTTAGTTTTTTTTTGTGGTTTCCTTTCCTCACTGAGGTATTTTTCCCTGTTAGAGCCCTTCGGCTTATAGAATTCTGCTTTTCCAACTAGGGTTGTAGCACAGCTACTAATACTAATACTACTAATAGGTGGACTTAACACTAAGGAAGCAGTAATAGTAATGAAGACAAGGTTGAATACGATAGATTGACTACTAGCTGTATCAGCCACGCCCACCAATTACGCTACTTCCAGACTCTCTCTCTCTCTCTCTCTCTCTCTCTCTCTCTCTCTCTCTCTCTCTCTCTCTCTCTCTCTCTCTCTCTCTGTGTGTGTGTGTGTGGGTGTGCCCACACTTTTAATTCTTGATTAAGCACTGGCAGGTTTCACACAAGTCTCTCTCTCTCTCTCTCTCTCTCTCTCTCTCTCTCTCTCTCTCTCTCTCTCTCTCTCTCTCTCTCTCTCTCTCTGTGGGTGTGCCCACACTTTTAATTCTTGATTAAGCACTGGCAGGTTTCACACAAGTCTCTCTCTCTCTCTCTCTCTCTCTCTCTCTCTCTCTCTCTCTCTCTCTCTCTCTCTCTCTCTCTCTCTCTCTCTCAACTAAATACTGGAAGTCTTTGGTAGAATAAAGGCTTAGTTTTGGTCTTAAGGGACTCTATAACCCACAAATAAATTAAAATCCAAGTTAAACGAAAGCAGAAAATAGCCGTGATAAAATTACAAGTAGAAACACGGCTCTTTTTATTTCGTTTTTTGAGAAAAAATATTTTGTTTGGAAAACCATGATTGAAACTTTTTTTGTATCAAACTATCATCAATAATCACCTCGTTAGGTAATAACTAAACTCTTACTGTAAGGGGGTGTGTGGTTCCTTGCCTGTTTTTCGACCAACCAGACAGAACTGGTTTTCTGCATTATTTGTTCTTCGTTTAAGAGGACGGGCCTACTGGTTGTTAGTGAATTTCCACAAAATATGTTTTTAATCTGAAAAATGGGAAGCCTTATTTAGTAATTACTACTGAGTCTTCGTTTAGTATCAAGGTAAAAAGTAGAATTTGTTTTGCATTAATTGATTTTGTTACTAAATGATAATTAGCTTTATTTGCGACAATATTAATTTATGAAAAAAGGGTTATTAATGATCCCATGATTGCATAAAATGTTGATCCTGTCTTTCATACTTTGTTGACTAAGCAACTTGAATCGAAGGCGTGTTTTTAACTCTGTAATAATCATCAGCATAAAATGAGTGGAGATGCTATAATAACAATCATGATTTTAATCTAACTTGGCTTAGAAAATCTAATTTTTTTTATTGTTCTCATTTATCAATGTGGTAAAGAACTACTCAAAATTCAAAAGTACGTCTTTGATAAATCATGTTTTCGTTTCTAGGTGATATGGGCAGTCTTGCACGAGTTGTCATGTAGTTGGGCCCATACATGAACTTTACATTTACTTTACGGTCTGTTTTCCAGGCCCTACAGAGCCAGTTTATCGTATACACATTTCAAGGTATTTTGCATAACACACAATTCAAGTTTATTATCAAATGCTTTCGTTTTAAAACCAGGCCATGATTTAGGCTTAATATTTATTTCCTCTTTATTTGGTTTGAGATATTTACCTTCAGTTTTCATATTTTGGTTGCAGAATAGTAAGAGGTTAGGACGAATTTCTTGTGTAATTCTGATATATTTGAGAAAATGTGTTTCTTTAAATTGGTATGCGGTATTCTTCCTACATAACCAGACGTGGTTAACCCGTCTCCTTTTCTCTATATGTGGTGCCGCAAGAGACATTAAATACTTTTTTATTTCGCAGTATTTGTAGGTTAGAGGCACTTCAGGCTTGATTAAAACGGTTTCGAATATGAAGTATGATTAAATTAGTAAGGCCTTGTCCTGCTTGCCTTAAGTCTTAAATTTGGTTTTGTTATTTTCCTTTACTTTGAATTAATGTAACTTTTCTCTTGTTAGAATATTTCTCGTTTAACAATTTAATAATGAAGCATAAAATAGCTATTGTGGGACATTCTCATGTCACCCATATGGAGAATTGTTTTCATAGTGGTAGATCGGCATTATTGGAACCCTTAGAATATAAGACATTAAGTAGACCAGGGGCTGTTACAACCAACCTTATGACACCTGGCCTGATAACCGAACTTACTACCTATGGGTCTGGTATCACTATCTTGTTCATAGGTAGCAATGACTTAGATGTACCAGGAAATAACCCTAACCTGGTGAATAGTATTCACAAAAATATTCTAGGATTGGTAGAGAGTCTACATACAATCAATAATTCAGAGGTTTTTGTTATGTTAATAGAAATACGTAAAACACCATCTACAACCTCTGCCAAAAACTATCAAAAGAGAAAAAACTGTTTAAACAAGAAATTAAAGCGAAATACAAGAGTTAGGGTGATCCCTACTTTATTATCAGAAGGTGATTTGGCCAGAGATGGGATTCATTTCCATCATAAAAGTTACAAGGCTTTGGCTCAACGTATTTGAATTGAGTCAAGCAAATATGTGAAAAGTAAAGGGTGGTAGAAGTTGAGTAGGATCATGGTTACCCCATCCTTCCCCTTCAGATTTAGGGCTGGGTTAAGTATGGGACAGGGCCTGCACATTCCACTTTGCACGTATAATAAAATTTCTCATTTTCATTGTTTAATTTGGGAGAAAATTATTGGGTGATGAGTCACCTTTGTGAAAATTTGCTAATTTAAAACTTTTGAACCCAGTTATTATAGTTGGATGCATATTTATTATTTATTGAAAATTTGAATATATTGTATTTGTATTGTCTGAGTTTGGTCTTGTCACAATGGAGTCGTTGAAGCGTAGACGTGGCGGTTATAAATCCGTTATCACACGTTTTATTGGGAAGATGACCGAAGTGATCGATTCAACTGATATTGATGCTATAACTTCCCTTAGGGATTCTACTTTAGATAATTTGAACATAGTTCTTGCTTTGGATGAACATATTTTGGATTTAGTTAAAGAAGAAGAAATGTCTGATGAAATGATAAATCAAGCTGAATATGCAAGAGACGTCCGTACACATATTGGCAAACTCAATAGCTCTATTACCAACAATTTGAAGTTACTAAATCCTCTAACGCAATCACCGCCACTACCTACAGCCAATATTAGATTGCCCAAACTGGATCTTCTACATTACTCTGGAGATATATTAGAATGGAATTCCTTCTGGGAACTATACGATGTGTCAGTACACCAGCGGAAAGACTTGGAACCAATTCAGAAGTTTTCATATTTACGAAGTTTGCTCACAGGAGAAGCTTCAAAATTAATCTCGGGATTTCAATTTGAGGCCGCCAATTATCCACAAGCTGTAGCTCTTCTCCTATCTACTTATGGAAAGAGATGAAATTAAGCATGTTCTGGTGAGAAGATTGCTAAAAATGGAGTCTCCTGTTGCCAATTCTGAATCACTACAAACTTTCAGAGCTAATTTTGAATGCTCAATAAGATCACTTGAAAGTGAAAGGCTGGAATTAAATGAGCTTTGTTATTTTGCTCTATACCAAATTGCCTCAAAGCGTGAGTGAGACTGTGAAGCGTAGGTGTGGAGACGATTGGTTGGTATTAGACACCTTTAAGAAATACCTAGAAGAGGAGATTCGCAATCTAAGAACATTTGTTTCAACTGATGTGAATAAAACTGAAACTCTGTCGTCAATATCTACATTCACGGTAAATCAATCCCAAGCTGTTAGACAGAAAACCAAAGGAAATGTGAATAATTCCAGTTATCAGCAATCCACAAGATGTGCTCTTTGTGATAAAGAACATTGGTGGACACAGTGCAAAACTTGCGCAACCAGAGATGAAAAGTTGAATCACATCAGAGCTTTGCCGTTATGTTTTGTGTGCACTTCTAAGAAGCATTTTAGTGTGGACTGTGACAAATCAAGTTGTAATAAGGGTAGTAAGATGAGACATCATCACATCTTTTGTGATTAGAGACCAAACAAGAAAGCAAAGTAAGAATAAACAAAGTGGTATACAAGTGGGAACGCTATCAGTAAATGAGCAGGAAAAGCCAAATAAGTCAGGTAAGCAATCCATATTATCAACAGCAACAATTCCCCTGAAAGGGAAGAAAGGTCGCATGGTACGACTTAGAGAGACTGCAATGTAGGTCCAAAGGAGTTGAAAAGATAGCCTTGAGAGGTTATCTAGCTAGTAAATCTGTTCATGAATACGAGTTGATAAGCATCTCCATACCGCATAAAGGTAAGTTGATAATAATGGACTGCATAGTGGTGGATGAGCTGCCAGAATATGCGATGAAATTCGACGTTAAGAGAAGTTTAAAGTCGTTATGTAAAACTAAGATCAGCTTGGCTGATAAAGATTTTGATTTGCCTGTTGAGAATCAATCAACTATTGAATTATTGATAGGGATTGATAATGTTTATAATATTTTGGATCTAGGGTTCAAAAGGGTTAGAAACTTAATATTGTTGCCGACCATATTCGGTTATGTGGTGTCAGGCACATGTAGTTCTCCCCCCACTAGGGAGACTCAAGTGACAAACTGAAGAAATTGAAGCTACTCATAATGAAAATCCCAAGACTGATCTGGATGCATTTTGGAGTTTGGACAGACTGGGAATAGATTGCAGTGAGTTGCGAGAACAAGACCAGAGGGTCTTAAAGGACTTTGAGAGCACTATAACCTACTCTGAAATTGATAAACAGTATGTTGTGGCGTTGCCATGGAGAACCAATAGATTTAGATTGAAGACAAATTTTGGTTTAGCCATGAGTAGACTTCGACAGCAGAGCATCAAGTTTCAGAAGGATGTGGATTACTTGGATCATTATCAGAAAATCTTGCAAGAGCAAGAAGATAGAGGATACATTGAGAAGGTAATCTATAATAAATCTGATGTGGATTGTCATTACTTGGCACATCATGGAGTGCTTAAAGACAGTGCCACTATTCCAATAAGAATAGTCTTTGATTGCTCATCAAAACAAGGTAAAAATGGATTAAGCCTGAATGATTGTCTATGGACTGGACCACACGTAACAGCTGATCTACCCAGAGTCCTGCTGCTATTTAGAACTAACACCTTTGCTTGTATTAGTGATATTGAGAAGGCATTTTTGATGGTACAGTTGTGTGAAGAAGATCGCAATTATACGCGTTTTTTATGGTTGGAAAATCCAACAGATCCCAATAGTAAATTAATAGTATACAGATTTAGAGTAGTATTACTTGGAGCTACATGTTCACCTTTTCTTCTAAATGCAACCATCAAGCATCACTTGTCCACTGCGGTCTCGTGGTTACACCGGTCCAATACAGTGGATGTAGTGGAAAGATTGAAGAAAGGTTTGTACGTAGATAATTTGCAATTTACGGTTAATAGTGAATCTGAGTTGATGGATTTCTACTTTAATGCCAACAAAATATTTGCTCAGGCTCACTTATATTTGAAAGAGTGGGTTAGCATTAGCGAGTCTATACAAACTATTGCTGCTGCTTATCAAATTGAAGCCAAACAAAAACAAATTCATAAGTATTGGGATTGAATTGGGATATAATTAAAGACGTTTTAACTATCAATCCAACTCATATTAATAGATCGAGTCAAACAAAGAGAGAGATTCTCAGTACCGTTGCCCAAAAATACAATCCATTGGGACTGCTTCTCCCTGTTACTATGAAAGCAAGGATATTTTTGCAGAAATTGTGGAAGCAACATCTGGATTAGGACGAACATCTCACCAACCCGCTACAAGAGGAATGGAGTGAAATATGCAAGGACTTGGAGAAGTGTTTTGAAATATCTTTTCCTAGGAGTGCTAGCCTAGGAACTGGTGATACCTTACACATATTCTGCGATGCTAGCGAAACTTCATGGTTGTGTGGCCTATAGAGCAAATGGTGAAAGCTCTAATATAATTTTAGCAAAGGGCAGAGTGGCGCCCATCAAGGAATTGACAATTCCGAAATTGGAACTAATGGCATTGTTGCTAGGAGCAAGAATGACAAAATTTATTATTGACTCCTTTGATGAGAAGGAGTTTAAACAATTATATGTCTGGTCAGACAGTAAAGTCGCCCTTAGCTGGATTGTGTCCAGTAATTTTCTGCCTGTGTTTGTGAGAAACAGAGTAATTGAGATTAACTCTTTGATTCCGGGGTCAGTCCTGCCTTACGTACCGTCATCTGAAAATCCCAGTGATTGGTTGACCCGGGAAAAAGTGCTAAGGTGTTAGCAAAAAACTCCTTTTTGTGGGAGGGACCTCCTTTGTTGAAAAATCACACTCTGCCAATTGATAGGTCATGGGTTGGGTGTACACATATACAGGGTGAACAGGACAGCTTGGATAATGCGATTTATAAAGAATTACAAACTATCAACCAATGACAGAAAAACTGGTAGTTTGACTCTGGAGGAGTTACAAGAAGGAAAGGTCAAAACAATTGTTCTCGTGCAGAGAGAGTACTTTCCAGAAGAATATAAAGCCCTGAAGAGGGAGGAAACAAACCCAAAATTAACATTAATTCGCCAGTTGAATTTGTTTTTGGATAATAATGTAATGAGATGTAGAGGCAGGTTGGAACACGCAACACTGCCTGAAGAGGTCAAATTTCCTACTTTACTGCCAAAGGGTTGTGTTCTAAGCAAGTTGTTAATAAGACGACATCATGTGATGCAAGCACACATGGGGGTGAACGCTACTGTAGCTAGTGTAAGACAGGAGTTCTGGATACCACAGCTGCGACAACTGGTCAAGAGCGTGTTACATCCTTGCGTGATCTGTAAGAAAGTTCAAGGAAAACCATATAAAACTAATATAATGGCCTCATTGCCTGAATTCCGGGTACAACGAAAACAACCTTTTAGCGTTACGGGGGTGGATTACACCGGGGCGTTATGGATAAAGGAAGGGAAGCAAAATCCGGAGAAGGTATATGTCATACTATTCACATGCCCGATCACTAAGGGTATACATCTGGAACTAGTCAGAAACCAGTCCGCTGACTCATTCCTCATGGCCTTCCGGAAGTTTAGCAGCTGTAAAGGCTTTCCTTCACTAATGTTGAGTGACAACGCCACTACTTTCGTAGCTGCATTTGAATATCTGAAAACAATGGCAGATAGCCCCCTTTTTCAAAACCATCTGGAGAAAATAGAGTGTAAGTGGAAATTTATACCAGCAAGAGCACCTTGGTTTAGTGCAATCTGGGAGAGATTGATCGGACTATTGAAAACCTGTATGAAGAAGGTAATCAGTCGAGCTCTTCTCAGTTATGATGAATTATCCTGCATTTTGGTGGAATTGGAATCCATCATAAATGACAGGCCACTAAGTTACACCTCGGGGGACCTTGATCAGAAGGAGATTTTAACTCCCAATCACCTGATCTTAGGTAGAAAATTAAAATCCTTTCCCAAGGAAACTATTAATTGGGAGGAGGTATCTGAAGACCCATTGTATAGTTAAACTGAAAAGGTAAAAAGGAGATTCCTTTACATATCCAAATTGTGTGATCAGTTATGGAAAAGATGGGAACATGAATATTTGATTTCTTCAAGAGAGACTCATCGAATCGGAGTCCAACATAATTCTTGGCCCAAAATAGGCGATGTCGTCCTCGTACATGATGAAGGGCCAAGGAACAAATGGAAGTTGGGTCAGGTGATTCAGGTGCATGTGGGGTCTGACAATGAAGTTATGGCAAGAAGTTGAGACTCCTGATCCTGCCAAAATTCCTGAAGTGAGTACCCGACCATCCAGGAAGGCTGCTCGGGTGGCTGCAGAAACTAGAAAAGATTTGATTCAAAAGGGACTGTTGTAAATACTTGTATATTATAAATTTTTGTGGCGGGGAATATGTTGTTACTTACAATAACGATATGGGAAATCAATTGTTATTGAATATCTATGTTCATATTGCATAAGGAAAATGTTCCTTTATATTACATTGCGTTAAGTGGAAATGTGCAGGTTTGTGTACAAATGAAGGTTTTATTTATACTTAATTGTAATAAGCATTGTTACCAAGGAATATTGTCTTGTGAATAGTTGTATAATTGGTTAACAACGCGATGTAAGTTGTTTGATAGTTTCGTTCGGTTTGTGTTGGATTGTTGGTTTCGTTCATTTTGTTGTTTCTTTTGTCGTGACCGAACAAATTGGAGGTCGTGGTTTTGGGAGAGGGAGCGAACGTATTATTTTCACGACAGAGGTAGCAGAGTTAACGGCCACAGTTGCTGCCTGTCACTACTCAACGTATGTAGCGTATTTTGGAGAACTTAATCAGAGTGAAGAGGATTTCACTTTGATTAACGATGCCGTTCCTTCCCAGCATTTAATGAAGTGGATGAATTAGTCAACCGAAGTTTGGATGAGTATCTTATATTATTTAATTACCTTGAATGGGATAAATCGCTAGGGATATATGCATATCTGTGCGTGGGATTCCGTGACTGGGTAAAATTAAATATATGTGGTATCGTGGTTTACCCGTGCCTATTGTAATTCGAACTCGGCAAGAACTTCATATGAAACTAGTAAGTAATAATTTGGGGGAAAAGCTCAATAGAATATAGTATGTCTTTTTGTCTTTGTAACACAACGCAATGAATTTCTTTATGTAGAGAAAGGGTCTTGGGTTCTCTTAAACGAATCTGGTAATTAGTAATTTCTGTAATTGACTGAAGTCGTTATATGTTGTTGCTTGTTTGCCCCTAATAAGTATCAATATTTGGTGCCGTGACCAGGATATGTCGGCAGTATATATGGTGTTGTGAGCCAAGTTTGCAATAGTTTGTAGTACTTATTCTCGGGATATACGAAGTCATAAGCCAGTTTGATGAATCTTTATTATAAGTCCGCAGGAATATGTTGTCGTTTTAACCAGGTTTATGTGAAATTTGTGTGATTTTTCGATAATTTCCTAGATTTGAACGCCGATCATAAAATAATTCTTTTTGTTTAGTCACATGTACGATTAATACCGTTGGTGATTATATTGGACATTTACACAGGGTTTTCTTGCTAATAACTATGTTGTGTTGATGTTTTGCTGGATAAGGCCTCTACTCCCTAACCTTGTTGAATCCTTTTGTTATTGCATGTTTCTTTAAATTGGTATGCGGTATTCTTCCTACATAACCAGACATGGTTAACCCGTCTCCTTTTCTCTATATGTGGTGCCGCAAGAGACATTAAATACTTTTTTATTTCGCAGTATTTGTAGGTTAGAGGCACTTCAGGCTTGATTAAAACGGTTTCGAATATGAAGTATGATTAAATTAGTAAGGCCTTGTCCTGCTTGCCCTAAGTCTTAAATTTGGTTTTGTTATTTTCCTTTACTTTGAATTAATGTAACTTTTCTCTTGTTAGAATATTTCTCGTTTAACAATTTAATAATGAAGCATAAAATAGCTATCGTGGGACATTCTCATGTCACCCATATGGAGTATTGTTTTCATAGTGGTAGATCGGCATTATTGGAACCCTTAGAATATAAGACATTAAGTAGACCAGGGGCTGTTACAACCAACCTTATGACACCTGGCCTGATAACCGAACTTACTACCTATGGGTCTGGTATCACTATCTTGTTCATAGGTAGCAATGACTTAGATGTACCAGGAAATAACCCTAACCTGGTGAATAGTATTCACAAAAATATTCTAGGATTGGTAGAGAGTCTACATACAATCAATAATTCAGAGGTTTTTGTTATGTTAATAGAAATACGTAAAACACCATCTACAACCTCTGCCAAAAACTATCAAAAGAGAAAAAACTGTTTAAACAAGAAATTAAAGCGGAATACAAGAGTTAGGGTGATCCCTACTTTATTATCAGATTTGGCCAGAGATGGGATTCATTTCCATCATAAAAGTTACAAGGCTTTGGCTCAACGTATTTGAATTGAGTCAAGCAAATATGTGAAAAGTAAAGGGTGGTAGAAGTTGAGTAGGATCATGGTTACCCCGTCCTTCCCCTTCAGATTTAGGGCTGGGTTAAGTATGGGACAGGGCCTGCACATTCCACTTCGCACGTATAATAAAATTTCTCATTTTCATTGTTTAATTTGGGAGAAAATTATTGGGTGATGAGTCACCTTTGTGAAAATTTGCTAATTTAAAACTTTTGAACCCAGTTATTATTGTTGGATGCATATTTATTATTTATTGAAAATTTGAATACAGTGAACCCTCGTTTATCGCGGTAGATAGGTTCCAGACGCGGGCGCGATAGGTGAAAATCCGCGAAGTAGTGACATCATATTTACCTATTTATTTAACATGTATATTCGGACTTTTAAAACCTTCCCTTGTACGTAGTACTGTTAACAAACCACCCTTTAATGTACAGAACACTTAATGCATGTACTACAGCACCCTAAACTAAAACAGGCACAAATATTAAAGGTGATTTTATATCATGCGTTTCCTAAACACCTAAAAAGCACGATAAAAAATGGCAACCAATGTTTTGTTTACGTTCATCTCTGATCATAATGAAGAAACAAACTCATTTAGTGTACACATATATGTATAGGTTAGTTTTTGCATCGATTATATTGATTATACAGTACTGTATGTTGATTTTTTTATTACCAATGTTTTAGTTTACGTATTTTTCTTAGGACTTCCAAATGAAATGTTTTTCTTTATGACGCCGCCTGAAACGATGGCGTCATAAAGTACTGTACGCTCAGTAAACAACCACGCTCAGAACAAACAAGGCATTTAACGCGCATGATGATAGTGATAAATAATGATACAGTACATACAGTATTTACAGTAAAAGCATTTACAAAATATGTTACCTTACAAATATAATTTATACAGTATTGTACGTAGCAAAGCAGGAAAAAAATTTACGAGAGAGAGAGAGAGAGAGAGAGAGAGAGAGAGAGAGAGAGAGAGAGAGAGATTGTTTTACGTACGTAAATGTAAATTTTAAACAAAAAAATATGATAGGTTACAACATGTAGACTTTTAAAACCTTCCCTTTAACTTAATGCATACAGTACGTACAGTACTAAACTATAAAACAGGCACAAATACAGTTTTAGAATATACAGTAAGAATATTAAAGTAAAAAATAAAGATTGTTACTGTACTCACCACGAAAGAAGTTGAAGAAAAACTTGAATGATGATGGTGATGAATTTGCTGCACAGTAGAAATGATGATGATGAAGCTGATGATGTGTTCTACTGTGCAGCCAGGTAGTATTTTATGTCTCTTCAGACGGAGGTGTCTTTTCCTGGGACACCTCTTCAACTTCTTCCTGGGAAACTTCTTCAATTTCTTCCGAAGGCGTACTAGCAGGAGGAACTGGCTCTTTTTTGCGAGGCTGGAAGAACATTGTGATCGGAAGTTGTTGCCGCTGCTTCTTTTTTCGATCCAAGAGCATTTTGTAGGGAGTCATGTCTTCATCGATCTTGTTGCAGAATTGCATCGAGCGAACCATATCCTCGTCCCACTCTTGCAACATTTCTTTCAACTCCTTCGCATGGTTGCAGGCCTTGGCAAGCCGTTCTAATGTTAAGCCCGTTTCTTCGACATTTTCTTGGGTCTCTTCCTGGGTATCACTCTCTTCTTCACTTGCCGATTTCGTCAGGTCTTCGAGGTCTGCGTCAGTTAGGGGCTGGGAATGGCAGTCCAACAACTCGTCGACGTCTTCAGTCGCCAAACACGTCACCTCCAGTAATGGCAGCCAACTGCACAGATTTGCGTATTGCAGAGTGTTGGATTTCCGACGGAGTAAATCCCTTGTTGTCGTAAACAATATCGGGCCACAACTTCCTCCAGCTCGCATTCACGGTTGCAGGTTTTATCTCTTGAAGTGCCTTCTGAATATTCTGCAGGCACGTGGCTATGGTGTACTGCCGCCAGTACGCCTTCAAGTTAAAATCTTCATCCTCGTCATCTTGGGCAGCATCCACACACGCAACGAGGTCCGCCAAGGTGTTCTTCGTGTAGAGGGCCTTGAACGCCCTGATAACCCCCTGGTCCATCAGTTGAATTAATGACGTGGTGTTGGGTGGCAGGAACTCAACCTGAATGCCCTCATGCGACAGGTCAGTTGCGTGTCCACCAGCGTTATCCATAAGGAGAAGGATCTTGAATGGCAAGCCCTTGTCTAAGAGATATTTACTGACTTGCGGGATAAAACACTGATGGAACCAGTTGGAGGTCAGCATCTTCGTAATCCATGTTTTTTGATTATGCATCCAGTACACGGGAAGGAGATTCTTATTTTTATTTTTCAAAGCGCGAGGATTTTTCGACTTATAAATAAGCCCCGGCTTTAGCAAAAATCCAGCAGCATTGCCACACATCACGAGGGTAACGCGATCCTTGAATGCTTTAAAGCCAGAGGCTTTGGCTTCCTCTTTGAACAGGAAAGTTCGCGACGGCATTCTCTTCCAAAACAAGCCGGTCTCATCCATATTAAAGACTTGTTCCGGCTTGTATCCACCTTCGGCGATAATATTCTTGAACGTCTGGTTCACGTAAGTTTCAGCAGCGGCAGTGTCAGCGGAAGCAGACTCCCCATGCAGGGAAACGCTTTTCAGGGCGAAGCGTTTCTGAAACTTCGCGAACCATCCTTTGCTGGCGGAAAAACGTTTCTGAGGCTGGGAATCAGTGGATGTCCCTGGTTGAGGATCATCTGCATCATCATCATCTTCAGCATGGTTGCCGTCGTCGTCTTTAGGTTCCTTTGCAGCAAAATTCTCATATAAGCTCAAAGCCTTTGTTTGGATGGTGTTCGTATCCAACGCTATGTTCTTCTTCCGGCAGTCGGCAATCCACACAGCTAAAGCACCTTCCATGCGTACGATCGTTTTATTACGCTTTGTAACGACTCGCTTCGCTGATCTGCTAAAGGTGATTGCAGCCGTCTTTCTAATGTTCGCCTCGTCCTTCTTGATATAGCGAACAGTAGATTCGTTGATGCCAAAATGGCGGCCAGCGGACGCGTAACTTCTACCATCTTTTAACATGTCGAGAAGCGTAACCTTCTCAGCTATCGTCATCATCCTTCGGTGGCGTTTAGGCTCACTACCAGCCTTAAGAGAAGCAGAACGCTTGGGAGCCATTACAGTAGGATTTACAGTAACAAAAAGCTCAACTTAAAAAAGTCGCACACAGCACAGATTCACACACTTAAGAACGTCTACTCAGCGATACGCGGTAACAGAGAGTGGACGATCCAGCCCCGCGAGAACTTAGATGCTGCGGGTAGGAGATGCGGGCAAAACACCAATCACAGGCTAGATAACAAAACTTGAGCTCTGATTCGTCATCTATCAGCGCTTGAACCAATCACAACCCGTCTTACAGTACTATGATGCGTAGGTTACCTACTCATAGAAGATGCCCCGCACATACCGAACGTACGTAGATTAAGTAAATACCGTAATGATAATAAATAATGATAATAATACTGTACAGTAATAATAATAATAATAATGATAATAATAATAACAATAATAATTTTATCAACAATGACAACAATAATAATGATAATAACAATAATAATAATACAGCTTTACGTACGCTATTTTACGTCTCTCTCTCTCTCTCTCTCTCTCTCTCTCTCTCTCGTACGCTTATTCGAAATGTGATTTTTGCAACAAAGAATATTATTGGATGCAGTACTACGTACGTATACATACAAAAGATTCATGGAAAAGAAGCACATCCATTACATTTGTAGTACAGTAGTAGCCAACAGCAGCCTTACACCATTCTAATATGGTATGACTGCATCTGATTTGCGTTTCATGTTCGATTTAATTTTACTACGTACTGTATACAGTACTGAATTATCGTATGATCACATTCTCTTTTCGTGTTTTATTTCTTTCTGTGCTGAATTATATATCATATGTAATGCAATGAACAATCAGTAAGAACAGATATTACTAATTACAGTATTAATGGAATTACAGGTAACAAAATATGGTATTTGGTTGTCTTCAGATTTCGCGGTATTTTCGAATTTTCCGGAAAATCCGCGATATGTATATATATATGGGTTATGGGAAAACCCCGCAAAGTGGTGAATCCGTGATTGTCGAACCGCGAAGTAGCGAGGGTTCACTGTATATTGTATTTGTATTGTCTGAGTTTGGTCTTGTCACAATGGAGTCGTTGAAGCGTAGACGTGGCGGTTATAAATCCGTTATCACACGTTTTATTGGGAAGATGACCGAAGTGATCGATTCAACTGATATTGATGCTATAACTTCCCTTAGGGATTCTACTTTAGATAATTTGAACAAAGTTCTTGATTTGGATGAACAAATTTTGGATTTAGTTAAAGAAGAAGAAATGTCTGATGAAATGATAAATCAAGCTGAATATGCAAGAGACGTCCGTACACATATTGGCAAACTCAATAGCTCTATTACTAACAATTTGAAGTTACTAAATCCTCTAACGCAACCACCGCCACTACCTACAGCCAATATTAGACTGCCCAAACTGGATCTTCCACATTACTCTGGAGATATATTAGAATGGAATTCCTTCTGGGAACTATACGATGTGTCAGTACACCAGCGGAAAGACTTGGAACCAATTCAGAAGTTTTCATATTTACGAAGTTTGCTCACAGGAGAAGCTTCAAAATTAATCTCGGGATTTCAATTTGAGGCCGCCAATTATCCACAAGCTGTAGCTCTTCTCCTATCTACTTATGGAAAGAGATGAAATTAAGCATGTTCTGGTGAGAAGATTGCTAGAAATGGAGTCTCCTGTTGCCAATTCTGAATCACTACAAACTTTCAGAGCTAATTTTGAATGCTCAATAAGATCACTTGAAAGTGAAAGGCTGGAATTAAATGAGCTTTGTTATTTTGCTCTATACCAAATTGCCTCAAAGCGTGAGTGAGACTGTGAAGCGTAGGTGTGGAGACGATTGGTTGGTATTAGACACCTTTAAGAAATACCTAAAAGAGGAGATTCGCAATCTAAGAACATTTGTTTCAACTGATGTGAATAAAACTGAAACTCTGTCGTCAATATCTACATTCACGGTAAATCAATCCTAAGCTATTAGACAGAAAACCAAGGGAAATGTGAATAATTCCAGTTACCAGCAATCCACAAGATGTGCTCTTTGTGATAAAGAACATTGGTGGACACAGTGCAAAACTTGCGCAACCAGAGATGAAAAGTTGAATCACATCAGAGCTTTGCCGTTATGTTTTATGTGCGCTTCTAAGAAGCATTTTAGTGTGGACTGTGACAAATTAAGTTGCAATAATAGTTGTAAGATGAAACATCATCACATCTTGTGTGATTAGAGACCAAACAAGAAAGCAAAGTAAGAATAAACAAAGTGGTGTACAAGTGGGAACGCTATCAGTAAATGAGCAGGACAAGCCAAATAAGTCAGGTAAGCATTCCATATTATCAACAGCAACAATTCCCCTGAAAGGGAAGAAAGGTCGCATGGTACGACTTAGAGGGCTGTTGGATACTTGTGCCGAGAGGACATTCATTAAAAGATCGGCTCTAGAGAGACTGCAATGTAGGTCCAAAGGAGTTGAAAAGATAGCCTTGAGAGGTTATCTAGCTAGTAAATCTGTTCATGAATACGAGTTGATAAGCATCTCCATACCGCATAAAGGTAAGTTGATAATAATGGACTGCATAGTGGTGGATGAGCTGCCAGAATATGCGATGAAATTCGACGTTAAGAGAAGTTTAAAGTCGTTATGTAAAACTAAGATCAGCTTGGCTGATAAAGATTTTGATTTGCCTGTTGAGAATCAATCAACTATTGAATTGTTGATAGGAGTTGATAATGTTTATAATATTTTGCATCCAGGGTTCAAAAGGGTTAGAAACTTAATATTGTTGCCGACCATATTCGGTTATGTGGTGTCAGGCACATGTAGTTCTCCCCCCACTAGGGAGACTCAAGTGACAATTTTGAAGCTAGCTGTACAAACTGAAGAAATTGAAGCTACTCATAATGAAAATCCCAAGACTGATCTGGATGCATTTTGGAGTTTGGACAGACTGGGAATAGATTGCAGTGAGTTGCGAGAACAAGACCAGAGGGTCTTAAAGGACTTTGAGAGCACTATAACCTCCTCTGAAATTGATAAACAGTATGTTGTGGCGTTGCCGTGGAGAACCAATAGATTCAGATTGAAGACAAATTTTGGTTTAGCCATGAGTAGACTTCGACAGCAGAGCATCAAGTTTCAGAAGGATGTGGATTACTTGGATCATTATCAGAAAATCTTGCAAGAGCAAGAAGATAGAGGATTCATTGAGAAGGTAATCTATAATAAATCTGATGTGGATTGTCATTACTTGGCACATCATGGAGTGCTTAAATACAGTGCCACTATTCCAATAAGAATAGTCTTTGATTGCTCATCAAAACAAGGTAAAAATGGATTAAGCCTGAGTGATTGTCTATGGACTGGACCACACGTAACGGCTGATCTACCCAGAGTCCTGCTGCTATTTAGAACTAACACCTTTGCTTGTATTAGTGATATTGAGAAGGCATTTTTGATGGTACAGTTGTGTGAAGAAGATCGCAATTATACGCGTTTTTTATGCTTGGAAAATCCAACAGATCCCAATAGTAAATTAATAGTATACAGATTTAGAGTAGTATTACTTGGAGCTACATGTTCACCTTTTCTTCTAAATGCAACCATCAAGCATCACTTGTCCACTGTGGTCTCGTGGTTACCCCGGTCCAATACAGTGGATGTAGTGGAAAGATTGAAGAAAGGTTTGTACGTAGCTAATTTGCAATTTACGGCTAATAGTGAATCTGAGTTGATGGATTTCTATTTTAATGCCAACAAAATATTTGCTCAGGCTCACTTATATTTGAAGGAGTGGGTTAGCATTAGCGAGTCTATACAAACTATTGCTGCTGCTTATCAAATTGAAGCCAAACAAAAACAAATTCATAAGTATTGGGATTGAATTGGGATATAATTAAAGACGTTTTAACTATCAATCCAACTCATATTAATAGATCGAGTCAAACAAAGAGAGAGATTCTCAGTACCGTTGCCCAAATATACGATCCATTGGGATTGCTTCTCCCTGTTACTATGAAAGCAAGGATATTTTTGCAGAAATTGTAGGAGCAACATCTGGATTGGGACGAACAACTCACCAACCCTCTACAAGAGGAATGGAGTGAAATATGCAAGGACTTGGAGAAGTTTTTTGAAATATCTTTTCCTAGGAGTGCTAGCCTAGGAACTGGTGATACCTTACACATATTCTGCAATGCTAGCGAAACTTCATGGTTGTGTGGCCTATAGAGCAAATGGTGAAAGCTCTAATATAATTTTAGCAAAGGGCAGAGTGGCGCCCATCAAGGAATTGACAATTCCGAAATTGGAACTAATGGCATTGTTGCTAGGAGCAAGAATGACAAAATTTATTATTGACTCCTTTGATGAGAAGGAGTTTAAACAATTATATGTCTGGTCAGACAGTAAAGTCGCCCTTAGCTGGATTGTGTCCAGTAATGTTCTGCCTGTGTTTGTGAGAAACAGAGTAATTGAGATTAACTCTTTGATTCCGGGGTCAGTCCTGCCTTACGTACCGTCATCTGAAAATCCCAGTGATTGGTTGACCCGGGAAAAAGTGCTAAGGTGTTAGCAAAAAACTCCTTTTGTGGGAGGGACCTCCTTTGTTGAAAAATCACACTCTGCCAATTGATAGGTCATGGGTTGGGTGTACACATATACAGGGTGAACAGGACAGCTTGGATAATGCGATTTATAAAGAATTACAAACTATCAACCAATGACAGAAAAACTGGTAGTTTGACTCTGGAGGAGTTACAAGAAGGAAAGGTCAAAACAATTGTTCTCGTGCAGAGAGAGTACTTTCCAGAAGAATATAAAGCCCTGAAGAGGGAGGAAACAAACCCAAAATTAACATTAATTCGCCAGTTGAATTTGTTTTTGGATAATAATGTAATGAGATGTAGAGGCAGGATGGAACACGCAACACTGCCTGAAGAAGTCAAATTTCCTACTTTACTGCCAAAGGGTTGTGTTCTAAGCAAGTTGTTAATAAGACGACATCATGTGATGCAAGCACACATGGGGGTGAACGCTACTGTAGCTAGTGTAAGACAGGAGTTCTGGATACCACAGCTGCGACAACTGGTCAAGAGCGTGTTACATCCTTGCGTGATCTGTAAGAAAGTTCAAGGAAAACCCTATAAAACTAATTTAATGGCCTCATTGCCGGAATTCCGGGTACAACGAAAACAACCTTTTAGCGTTACAGGGGTGGATTACACCGGGGCGTTATGGATAAAGGAAGGGAAGCAAAATCCGGAGAAGGTATATGTCATACTATTCACATGCCCGATCACTAAGGGTATACATCTGGAACTAGTCAGAAACCAGTCCGCTGACTAATTCCTCATGGCCTTCCGGAAGTTTAGCAGCTGTAAAGGCTTTCCTTCACTAATGTTGAGTGACAACGCCACTACTTTCGTAGCAGCATCTGAATATCTGAAAACAATGGCAGATAGCCCCCTTTTTCAAAACCATCTGGAGAAAATAGAGTGTAAGTGGAAATGTATACCAGCAAGAGCACCTTGGTTTGGTGCAATCTGGGAGAGATTGATCGGACTATTGAAAACCTGTATGAAGAAGGTAATCAGTCGAGCTCTTCTCAGTTATGATGAATTATCCTGCATTTTGGTGGAATTGGAATCCATCATAAATGACAGGCCAATAAGCTACACCTCGGGGGACCTTGATCAGAAGGAGATTTTAACTCCCAATCACCTGATCATGGGTAGAAAATTAAGATCCTTTCCCAAGGAAACTATTAATTGGGAGGAGGTATCTGAAGACCCATTGTATAGTTAAACTGAAAAGGTAAAAAGGAGATTCCTTTACATATCCAAATTGTGTGATCAGTTATGGAAAAGATGGGAACATGAATATTTGATTTCTTCAAGAGAGACTCATCGAATCGGAGTCCAACATAATTCTTGGCCCAAAATAGATGTCGTCCTCGTACATGATGAAGGGCCAAGGAACAAATGGAAGTTGGGTCAGGTGATTCAGGTGCATGTGGGGTCTGACAATGTAGTTATGGCAAGAAGTTGAGACTCCTGATCCTGCCAAAATTCCTGAAGTGAGTACCCGACCATCCAGGAAGGCTGCTCGGGTGGCTGCAGAAACTAGAAAAGATTTGATTCAAAAGGGACTGTTGTAAATACTTGTATATTATAAATTTTTGTGGCGGGGAATATGTTGTTACTTACAATAACGACATGGGAAATCAATTGTTATTGAATATCTATGTTCATATTGCATAAGGAAAATGTTCCTTTATATTACATTGCGTTAAGTGGAAATGTGCAGGTTTGTGTACAAATGAAGGTTTTATTTATACTTAATTGTAATAAGCATTGTTACCAAGGAATATTGTCTTGTGAATAGTTGTATAATTGGTTAACAACGCGATGTAAGTTGTTTGATAGTTTCGTTCGGTTTGTGTTGGATTGTTGGTTTCGTTCATTTTGTTGTTTCTTTTGTCGTGACCGAACAAATTGGAGGTCGTGGTTTTGGGAGAGGGAGCGAACGTATTATTTTCACGACAGAGGTAGCAGAGTTAACGGCCACAGTTGCTGCCTGTCACTACTCAACGTATGTAGCGTATTTTGGAGAACTTAATCAGAGTGAAGAGGATTTCACTTTGATTAACGATGCCGTTCCTTCCCAGCATTTAATGAAGTGGATGAATTAGTCAACCGAAGTTTGGATGAGTATCTTATATTATTTAATTACCTTGAATGGGATAAATCGCTAGGGATATATGCATATCTGTGCGTGGGATTCCGTGACTGGGTAAAATTAAATATATGTGGTATCGTGGTTTACCCGTGCCTATTGTAATTCGAACTCGGCAAGAACTTCATATGAAACTAGTAAGTAATAATTTGGGGGAAAAAGCTCAGTAGAATATAGTATGTCTTTTTGTCTTTGTAACACAACGCAATGAATTCTGAAGTCATTATATGTTGTTGCTTGTTTGACCCTAATAAGTAACGATATTTTTTAATCTGGAATTAATATTGCTTATTTACTTAACTGTAAAGGTAATAAGTTAATTTTGTATTGAATGTATTACCTTTTAGATTAATAAATGATATATAGTTTCGTGTGGAAATTTCCGAAGACAATGTCATTTTGATGAAACAAAACTAGCTATTAGTGATCAACAAGATTGCAAAAAGCGTCAATACTGTCCTTAGTAAGCTACTTGAATCGAAGGTGTGACTATAACTTTTTATGTGTGTTTACTACATTTCATCTCTAACTAGTTTCCCACAGTCACAAAATTGATTGTGACTGTGGGAAATGGTAGTGTTTATAAATAGTTTGATACTTGATATGAAGGTAATTTATATGTAAAGAAATGTGTTATTTTAATTGGTCTACGAACATCAACAACGAAAGTATTTTGACTTTCCTAAGGGTAGTTAGGAAGGACCAGTACTTCTGTTATTTCAATTCGAAGTCTTTGTTGAGATGTTGTAACAGTAAGGAGACATTTACGTGGCAACAGTCTTTGCGTATCGCCATGATGAACAAAGTTGCACTAGTCATGACCACCCATACTAGGTTGGTTTGCTGTGAGGGATCAGACCATAGTCTCCCACCATCACCAATCCATAATTAGGCAGCGTGCTGAGGAAAAGACTGGCTAAACCCCAGACATAAATTAACATTGTCTGAGGCCTTTGCCCTGCAGTGGACTAGAAACGGCTGCATTTGTTGTTGTTGTTGTTGTAACTGTAATCCAACTAAGTACAAATTTAACAATGTATAGATACTGAAATTCTTATTGAATTAAATGCTCCCATTTGGCAATGTGGTACAAAACTATTTTTATTGATATGTTACCCATTATTCTATTATTTTTCATATGTTGGTTTCAGAATCGTCGTAGGTTAAAGAAAATTTCTTACTAAATTCAGATTTGCTTGTATCAATGACCCACCAGATAAAGGTTAATTAGGAAAATATCTATCTAGGTGCCATGTCCTCGACGTGGGATGCCAATTGCCCTCAAGATACTGGAGATTTTCTTATTTAAAGGCTTCGATAATGAGGATTGAACAACTGACCATATCATGTAATTAACCAGCTAATGGAAAAAAATCAACAAAATATAACAAACCACTATGTATGGTATTTTATAGACTATGAGAAAGCTTTTGATTCTGTCAAAACATCAACTGTAATGAAAGCCCTTCAAAAAGAAGGCAAAAACAAGCTGCCCCAAAACTACAATAAGCTCCCACCAGACATAAAAATGATTGAAGACATTAAGGCTTCCAAGGGGAAACTGAAGACTTTCTTATTCTGTGAGTCGTTTGACAGTGACGATTTAACAGTAAATGAGCAATACGTGATATGAAATGTTGAATACTTTGAACGAACAAGATAAAATAACTGTGGATTTCCTGTAGAGAGTAGGGTTCCCCTGTTGTATGGGACCGGAAAAAACAGGCGTCAAACTAATACGCTTTCATATACTAAAGAACAATTATGTAACAAATTGATCTTTGAGGTCCTGTAATGAGTAATATTTGTGTGATTGGACACGAAAAACAGCCACAGCTGTCGTCGTCCACCATTGCCAGTAAATCATATTTACAATAGTGCATATAGTTTTCTCTGAAGAATATAATTGTCTGTATGTTGAGGGGTTATCCGGTAGTGTTTTATACTTCCCAAATGACTAACTAATAGGTCAAGAATGACATAATTACATATTACAGCTCTTTCGCCATGAAGAATAGATGCGAAATAGCTATGTATGTATGTAAGTCCTGATGATCGAGAGCACTTTTCAGAATGGGTGTGGCTGTAGCCACTGTCTCAGATTTTGGATATTTACACAAAAGTCAACAGTAGTAACTACAATTCTTGAAATAATATCAGTAAGATTGTGATAGTATTCTAATCCAATTAGCTTAGATATTACCATCAGATAAATCACACGATTTGTTTTTTTGCCCTCTTAAAAAATCCTGATGACTTCATCATTAAACACCAATCTGAATTTGAATAACCGCAAAACATCCAATTGCCCTTTTTTTATATTTTGATTTTTGGAATTTCTAAAAAATTATCAGCTAGTTCTTGGTCACTGTGCACACCTGGGAGCCTTTATATTTAACATCCCCCATTTGAACATTGAGAAGACTATATCCATGCCTGTTGCTGCTGATTCATTCTTAATAGGCCTTCTATGGGTGTATGTTCCTTCCATGCATCTCACTTGGTAACAAACTCCATTTACCCTCTTTTCTCTCTTCAAATCTCTCAATCGAAACAAGTTTAGTAAAATATATTCTTTACCAGCAAATCCTAATTTAAATAAATCTTCAAACGTCAATAAATGTGTTGAGTATACTTGTCCCTCGTTATCATAGATTAGTTATCACTGAAACGTATTTAAGCAAGATATTAGGTAATTTCTTACAATCCTATCAAGTAACCTTGGATTAAATCATATAATTCAGTTACTTTTCCCATGATATTTTAGAGTTTTTAATTTATTTCAAAGAACAGTTTTTTTTTTCAGTTGGATTTTGAGGAAGACTGATGAAGGTTAAAGAAATGTTAGCCACTTTCCCTATCCAGAAAACCCAAGATTGCATGCAAGATACAAATGATGGGATTCAACTCTCCGAAGTGCTTTTACGTTGGCTGTTACATAGTTGCTTTGCTTTTCCGAAGAATGTAGTCGTTAAATTAGAGTTGATGATAGGTTTGTAAAGGTTGTATTAACACTTATTATATAACCTCTCTCTCCCTCTCTCTCTCTCTCTCTCTCTCTCTCTCTCTCTCTCTCTCTCTCTCCCCGTGTTTCATTCTGTTAACTGCCACCTCTCTCTCTCTCTCTCTCTCTCTCTCTCTCTCTCTCTCTCCTCTCTCTCTCTCTCTCTCTCTCTCCGTGTTTCATTCTGTTAACTGCCAGACCATAACATATTGGAGAAAAAAAATGAGAAAGCATAATATTGTGGGAAAGATAGGAAAATGGGTAAAAGAATTCCTGCAAAACAGAAAACAGATAGTGATTGCAAATAACGAGAAATCAGATGAAGCCCAGATAATATCTGGTGTGCCCCAAGGTACGGTATTAGCTGCACTGCTATTTGTTATTATGATCTCAGACATAGACTGTGATGTTGAAAACTCCGTAGTGAGAAGTTTCGCCGATGACACAAGAATAAGTAGAGAAATTACTTGTGATGAAGATAGGAACTCACTACAAAGAGATCTAAACAAAATATATGAATGGGCGGAGATAAATAGGATGGTATTTAACTCCGATAAATTCGAATCAATAAATTATGGAAACAGAGAAGGAATGGTGTATGCATACAAGGGACCTAATAATGAGACAATCACAAACAAGGAAGCAATTAAAGACCTTGGTGTAATTTTAAATAGGAATATGTTATGCAACGACCAAATAGCAACACTGTTGGCTAAATGTAAAGCAAAAATGGGAATGTTATTCAGACAATTTAAAACAAGAAAAGCTGAACACATGATTATGCTTTACAAAACTTATGTGCGTAGTACACTCGAGTACTGCAATGTGATATGGTACCCACACTACCAAAAGGATATTGCGCAAATAGAGAGTGTACAAAGGTCCTATACTGCTAGAATAGAAGAAGTTAAGGACCTTGACTACTGGGAAAGACTGCAATTTTTAAGACTATACAGTCTAGAAAGGAGAAAAGAACGCTACATGATAATACAAGCATGGAAGCAAATAGAAGGAATTGCTGAAAACATCATGGAGCTTAAAGTATCAGAAAGAGCAAGCCGAGGTAGATTAATAGTGCCAAAAAGCATTCCAGGTAAACTGAGAAAGGCGCACAGGACATTAATCCACTACGCACCAGCATCGATAATGCAGCGACTATTTAATGTGCTGCCAGCTCATCTAAGAAACATATCAGGAGTGAGCGTAGATGTGTTTAAAAATCAGCTCGATAAATACCTAAGATGCATCCCAGACCATCCAAGACTGGAAGATGCAAAATACACCGGAAGATGCATTAGCAACTCTCTGGTGGATATACGAGGTGCCTCACACTGAGGGACCTGGGGGAACCCAAACAAAAAATAAGGCATAAGGCAGGTAAGGCTCTCTCTCTCTCTCTCTCTCTCTCTCTCTCTCTCTCTCTCTCTCTCTCTCTCTCTCTCTCTCTCTCTCCGTGTTTCATTCTGTTAACTGCCACCTCTCTCTCTCTCTCTCTCTCTCTCTCTCTCTCTCTCTCTCTCCGTGTTTCGTTCTGTTAACTGCCACCCCTCTCTCTCTCTCTCTCTCCTCTCTCTCTCTCTCATCTCTCTCTCTCTCTCCTCTCTCTCTCTCTCTCTCATTCTGTTAACTGCCACCTCTCTCTCTCTCTCCTCTCTCTCTCTCATCTCTCTCTCTCCTCTCTCTCTCTCTCTCTCTCTCCGTGTTTCATTCTGTTAACTGCCACCTCTCTCTCTCTCTCTCTCTCTCTCTCTCTCTCCTCTCTCTCTCTCCTCTCTCTCTCTCTCCGTGTTTCGTTCTGTTAACTGCCACCCCCTCTCTCTCTCTCTCTCTCTCTCTCTCTCTCTCTCTCTCTCTCTCTCTCTCTCTCTCCGTGTTTCATTCTGTTAACTGCCCACCTCTCTCTCTCTCTCTCCTCTCTCTCTCTCTCTCTCTCTCTCTCTCTCTCTCTCTCTCTCTCTCTCTCTCTCTCTCACTAAGGAGTTTGACATGATAATAGAAAAAATAGATGATATATGTAGAAACCATAAAGACTGGAATATACTCCTATCCGGAGATTTTGACTTTCCTTTCGTGGATTGGAAAGAACGGATAGAAGAAAGTGGTTGTATGTACACATATAAAAAAGAGAGTAATAGTAGCGCAGAAGATAAGAGGCAATTTGAAAAGCTTCAAGATATGCTATTAGAACATAATATGCAACAAATAAACCACATTCCAACAAGAAAGGAAAATGTCCTAGATCTAGTATTTGTGAATGAGGTGAAATTATGTTAAAGAAAATAATAGTGTATAACACGGGAATTTCAGACCACAATGTCATAAAATTGATAGTCCATTCCAAAGCAAGTGATCGCAGAATTAATAAAAGCACAAAACTTTGGGAAGGATATGGAAAATATAATTTTTACAGTGATAATATAAAATGGTCAGAAATAAATGAAGAACTGAATAAAGAGTGGAAAAATGTATTTGTAAGTGACAATATACAGGTAAATACGGACATACTATACAAAATACTGGAGAAAATTGTTGAAAAATATGTACGGAAAAAACCATAAACAAAAGACGTGCATACCAAGAGACAGAAGGATCTTATTTCAGAAAATTAGAAAGTGGAAGAAAAATCTTGCAAAAGAAAAAAATGTGTGGAAAATGAGGGAAATAAAATGTAAGATAGAAAATGCAGAACAAAAGATTATACAGTCGAAAGAAAATGAAAAAGGGACTTAGAAGAAAGGACACTTCAAAATATAAAAAGAAACCCCAAAGTACTTTACTCCTATGCAAAAAAGAGGAATAAAGGGAGAGTAGAAATAGGCCCTCTAAGAATTGAAGGACGGCTAACGAATGAAAAAAAACGAAATATGCAACATATTACAGAAAAATATAAGAGTGAGTTCACGCCAAGAATTGCGAATGAGAATAATGAAACAGAAATGAGAGAAGAAAATGTTGAATATCTAACGATATAGATATTAATGAAGCAGATATTGTCAAGGCTATAAACGAAATTAAAAATGAATCAGCAGCCGGACCAGATGGAGTTCCAGCGATTTTGTTAAAAAAAAAACTGCAAACACTATCGCAAAGCCGCTTGCAATACTGCTAAGACAAAGTGTAGATATGAGCGAGATATATGTTAAACCTAAATTAGCTTATATAACCCCTATCTTCAAAAGTGGATCAAGACTAGAGGCAAGCAATTATAGACCTGTTAGTCTAACATCACATATTATGAAAGTGTATGAGAGGGTAATAAAAAAGAAAATAATGAACCATTTGGTTAAAAATAATTTGTTTAATATGGGTCAACACGGTTTTCGTGCCTGGAAAAAGTACACAGACCCAACTGATAGCACACTATGAAAACATACAAAAATATGATAAATGAAAAAGACAGATGTGATCTATCTAGATTTTGCAAAAGCCTTTGACAAGGTAGACCATAACATATTGGAGAAAAAAACGAGAAAGCATAATATTGTGGGAAAGATAGGAAAATGGGTAAAAGAATTCCTGCAAAACAGAAAACAGAGAGTGGTTGCAAATGACGAAAAATCAGATGAAGCCCAGGTAATATCTGGTGTGCCACAAGGTACGGTATTAGCTGCACTGCTGTTTGTTATTATGATCTCAGACATAGACTGTGATGTTGAAAACTCCGTAATGAGAAGTTTCGCCGATGACACAAGAATAAGTAGAGAAATTACTTGTGATGAAGATATGAACTCACTACAAAGAGATCTAAACAAAATATATGAATGGGCGGAGATAAATAGGATGGTATTTAACTCCGATAAATTTGAATCAATAAATTATGGAAACAGAGAAGGCAATGGTGTATGCATACAAGGGACCTAATAATGAGACAATCACAAAACAAGGAAGCAATTAAAATCCTTGGTGTAATGTTAAATAGGCATATGTTATGGAACGACCAAATAGCAACACTGTTGGCTAAATGTAAAGCAAAAATGGGAATGTTATTCAGACAATTTAAAACAAGAAAAGCTGAACACATGATTATGCTTTACAAAACTTATGTACGTAGTACACTCGAGTACTGCAATGTGATATGGTACCCACACTACACAAAAGGATATTGCACAAATAGAGAGTGTACAAAGGTCCTATACCGCTAGAATAGAAGAAGTTAAGGACCTTGACTACTGGGAAAGACTGCAATTTGTAAAACTATACAGTCTAGAAAGGAGAAGAGAACGCTACATGATAATACAAGCATGGAAGCAAATAGAAGGAATTACTGAAAACATTATGGAGCTTAAAATATCAGAAAGAGCAAGCCGAGGTAGATTAATAGTGCCAAAAAATATTCCAGGTAAACTAAGAAAGGTGCACAGGACATTAATCCACTACGCACCAGCATCGATAATGCAGCGACTATTTAATGTGCTGCCAGCTCATCTAAGAAACATATCAGGAGTGAGCGTAGATGTGTTTAAGAATAAGCTTGATAAATACCTAAGATGCATCCCAGACCATCCAAGACTGGAAGATGCAAAATACACCGGAAGATGCATTAGCAACTCTCTGGTGGATATACGAGATGCCTCACACTGAGGGACCTGGGGGAACCCAAACAAAAAATAAGGCAATAAAGTAAAGGCTCTCTCTCTCTCTCTCTCTCTCTCTCTGTTTCATTCTGTTAACTGCCACCTCTCTCTCTCTCTCTCTCTCTCTCTCTCTGTTTCATTCTGTTAACTGCCACCTCTCTCTCTCTCTCTCTCTCTCTCTCTCTCTCCTCTCTCTCTCTCTCTCTCTCTCTCTCTCTCTCTCTCCGTGTTTCATTCTGTTAACTGCTCTCTCTCTCTCTCTCTCTCTCTCTCTCTCTCCTCTCCTCTCTCTCTCTCTCTCTCTCCTCTGTTTTCATTCTGTTAAACTGCCACCTCTCTCTCTCTCTCTCTCTCTCTCTCTCTCCTCTCTCTCCTCTCTCTCTCTCCGTGTTTCATTCTGTTAACTGCCACCTCCTCTCTCTCTCTCTCTCTCTCTCTCTCTCTCTCTCTCTCTCTCTCTCTCTCTCTCTCTCTCTCTTATTCTGTTACCTCATTAAGTGAACTCAACATAACTCTTATCATTTGCCAATAATTCACTTTTGAGATTTTTAGTATCTCAGTTAAACTAATCATGATATTCATCTTTATATTAATGTTCATGAGCTAAAAATTCCAAAATACAATTCTTGATACAGTTTTCGCTTTCATAGGTGGTCGTTATAGGTTAAGGAGATGTTAACTAGATAGGTTTTTTACCGGGGGGCAATCCAAGAGCCTGTGGCCTACGTAAGAAGGGGGAATAAAGACTTTCATTTGCAAATTACCTCCAGCATTGAATTGTGAAGCAAAACTGGTTATAAGTAATACGTTAAGTGTCTTCAGTACTCAAAATCTTGGTTGATGATGATCTGTGAACTACGAAATTGATGTCCGTGAATTAAACTATTTGTGCTTCGGTTTTGACACGTAGGGTCATTTTCATGTTCAGTGTAGACTTGTTTTAAAGTGTCGTCATATTTAAATTGTGTATCACCTCGTAGAGAGAATTGAGGGAAATTCTGTTGTATTCATTCTTATAACTCATTGAGAAAAAAAGTTGAATATATGTATGTAAATATCAACTCCAATGGCATTTAATACCGAATTCAACCTTGGGAATATATATCCACTGGATTTCATCTATGATAATAGCTTTTATGGGCTCAAGCCATGTCGTCCTGATGGAAGGTTCCTTCAGTAGCTTCCTAGGGTATATTTAACTACAGTGGATATTCCCAGAGAATTAAACTAAAGGTTATCACAGAATTCTAACTTCTGGTGCGAGTACCCTGAAGGTTTACCTCTAGGATATTGTATATCAACAGGGGACGCATGTATTAACACGCCACATAGCTATCTGCACCCCATTTAGAGTTAACACTTCGATATGGGAATGTACTGAGTAACTGAGGAGCCGTTCCAAAGTTACTCTCATCCGTGGCTACTTTTGGTACTCGAGACATAAACAAACGGGTGCCATTGCTAAATGACGTCACGTCCGTCCTCATCCTTTCGTCTGTAGCTCCTACGCTAAGTCGGATTTTTTCCCAAGTGCCTCTTTATCTGCTTACATCGCCATTATGTCACAGCCTTCAGCCTCGCCTTCTTCTGGAAAGTTGAGTACCAGGTCCTAGTATTGTTTAAATAAGCTCTTGCCGTAACGTAACTTCTATTTTTCGTAAAAATATTGTGTTTTGTGGCGGAGCTGTGCCGATACCGTACGCGCCATGACGGCGTCGCTGTTCATGTTGCATGCTTTATTTAGTTAGCCAGAACAGCCTTCTCCGGTCCTTCAACTAATTAATATTATTAGTTATTTAGTCTTCATAGCTAGGAAGTTATTATTTCGTGTTTTAGCGCTCGTTAGACACGGTCGTTGACCGACCCCATACTAGATCGCTAGCCTAGCCCCTAGGCTTGACATCCTAGTGCTCATTTTACTGCATGATATATATATAAGTGTTCCTAAGTTAAGTTATGAAGATTTAGGCATTGTTAAACATACTAGTTACTGTGATGTAAGTGTTTTCGCCTTCGGGGACCATACAAGGAACTGAGTTGGTTCGTGTACCAACCCCCTCCTAACCTAGTGTAGGAACCCTTGTATGCTTCCTATTCCCCTTACCTACGGGTAATTCCCTCTGGGTAACCTTGCTTCTCCCTTATTCTATAATAGGGAGAATCTTGTCTTCACCCAGAGTATTTATCGCTTCTCAGCCTACCCTAAGGGAATGAACCCCCCTTAGGGTCGTGCTTGAGACCTTAGGAAGGGCTCTGCCCTTCCCCAGTTGCACTTGGTTGGGTTACTCCTTCCTCCCTGCAACTAGCGATGTGTCTTTCCAGGCCTTCCTAGCCTAGGAGTTGGTCCTCCTAATCTAGGTTGGGCTCTGGGGGTAGATTCTGCCTTATTATAGTTTAGGACAGTACATCAGTACTATACCTGATCTGTGCTACCTATCCTAGGTTAGGGAGTGTTCCCCCTTCCCTTGGTGGCCTCTCTCATACAGAGTCTACCCACTTAAGAGAGACCCCTACTTCCCCCTCCCCACTCTATCCCTTTGGTGTAGGCCTGCCTACACACCCCTGTCCTCAGTCCTACAACTCCTCCCTTGGGTGGAGTGGTAGGGCTAGCCTTGTTCTTCTGCTGAGCTGGCCGCTCTGGTACACATACCCTTCATAGCGTTCTATAAGGGTGGTTGCCGGCGGCGGTCCTGCCGGCGGAGGATTGCCCCTCTTTGAGTGCTCTCTATCCCTCCCTTGGGTTACCTCAGGCTCCCGGCCGTCTGCCGGCCCACTGCCGCCTGATGTTAGGAGTACCTACTCCTATCATGAGTGCACTCTCTCCGGAGGGATGCCGGAGGGGTATAGGATATTACCCCTCCCTTCCCTCCTTACCTTTCTCTCTCTCTATCATGGTGCCGGTCCCTTGCCGCCTCTACTGCCGGCGACAGCCGCCACTACCTCAGGTGACCTCTATTCATAAGATACCTCCCCTCTTGGACGTCAGCCTACCGCCTGCCGGAGGCTGCCGCCTACCGTCGACATTCTGCCGACGTCCCACACCTTATATTTACCATGGTTTACCTAGCGACAGCCGGCCGATTGCCGGAGACTGCCGCCCACCTGCCGGCATTGATTGCCGGCATTCTAGGTATCCGCCCTTTATGTATATATATCTTATGAGTTGAACTAAGGTTCACCATGCCGTCATCCGCCGACTGCCGGAGTCTGCCGCCCATGCCGGCGAGCCGCCGCTGTGCCAGCGGTCGCCACTATGGTGTTGTCCATCTCGGTCGCTCAGGGTGTCTTCCTTGATGTTTTCCACCCTGCAGGACCGGTCTCCGGCGTGTCGTCGGTCTTCCAAATGAAGATATGAGGGCCTTGCTTTTTCCAAAAGCATCCCAGGAGTCTGTGATCCCTCGAGAACAAATTCCCACCGTCCAAATAGTGGTCGAACCCGACATCGTCATGGCACAGTCTATGCGTTCGTGCCATATCGATTCCGACGACGTGGAATGTATGTCGGAGGTGTCAGAAGGTACGGAGAAGACCCTCATGGGCGAAGAGCTTGACTATGAGGAAGATCAGGTGGAATATCCTGATTCGGAGAACGAGGTCGCTCCAGCTCCCCCAGTAACCCCAGTGACATCCGAGGAACCTGTTCCTTCGACTTCTGCCACCCCGGATCCTCTTCCATCGGCTACTCAAGAGGTCTTCAGGATGCTAGAAGCCCTCATGGACAAGAAGCTGAGAGAGACTCAGGAACAATTCCGGACGACTCTCGTCGGCTTCAAACAACCGAAAAAGATTTCAGTTAAGGACCTCCCCACCTGCTCGGAAGCTAACCCTTGGAGATACGCCGAGCACATGCCAATCACTACTGGAAAAATCTTTATTAGTGAAAGGGTTGGCTCTATACTTCTGGAAGAAGTGGAGTTCTTTCCGAACTTCGAGTCTTATCCAGACTGTTACGTCCGACTCAGGTCCGAACCAGCCTCAAAAGAAGAGACCGAACCTAAGGAAGTGATAGTGTTCGATCTCGCAAAGGCCCAAGTTATGCTGGTTCAAGCAGTGAAGAGTCGGGGTTTCACAAACTCCAAGATGCCATCACTGAGCAAAAAGTATCCAACCTTTGTTGCTCCAGCTACTGCGACCTTCCCCTTCATTGAAAAGGCCTTCCAAGCGGTCATGAAGGCTGTGGAGGAAGGTACCTTGCCCTGCACTGGAGGAGTGCAGACCCTTCTCCCTCACTCTTCCCCCCGATGACAGGTACTGGAAAGACATCCAGCTTACTTTCACGGTAGGGAAACTAGAACCTGATGTGGCCGGTCGTCAGTTCAACGAGGACCTCCCACGACTGAATGATCATCTCCTTCATAGGGAACAGGATACCAAGGAGAGACTCGCCGCTTCGCTGTCACATCAGGTACAGCTAGACCTCATGGCCGGGGACACCAGAGTCCCGGACTTTTACATGGTCCTTGCAAAGTCCCACCTGGCGACTGTGACCAAGGATTTGTACAGCTTCGCTAAGGCTCGCAGAGCCTGTAGAGAATTCGTGTTCGCCAGTGCAACGGTGAAACACGAACCCCGGAGACTGATTTCCTCCAACATCTGAGGCAAACATCTCTTCCCATCCACCTTGGTGAGAGAGATAGTGGACAAAGCTACCACGGAGAACCGAAACCTTCTCCACAAATGGGGCATGTCCCGAAAGAGGAAGTCCTCTTAGGACGATGGCCCTCAGCCTAAGAGGAAATCCTCAAAACCTAGGCCCCAGCAACGTCAACCAAGACGTCAGTTTCCGGGTCCTGCTACTCCCCAAGTGGCTGCACAGCCACAGCAGACCTTTCAACTGGTCCCCCAGCCGGTGGTGTCGCAGTCACCGGTCTTCACCCCTGTCTATGAGCAACATTCCACTACCTTTCGTCCCAGAGGTAGGGGTTCAGGCAGAGGCTCCTGCAGAGATTCTTCTCGCCGTCCCTCCAGAGGCAGAGGAGGAAGGGGAGCTAGCGGCCGAGGTGGCAAACCCTCAGGACACAAGAAGCAATGAAGTGCTTTCGGTGGGAGGAAGACTCCGCCAATTCCAGGATCATTGGACCTTCAATCCTTGGGCACACAGCATCATCAAGAAAGGACTGGGCTGGAGCTGGACTCAACCACCCCCATCTTTCCAGCAATTCTTCCAACAGTCAACCCCCCTCCTGGAAGAATATGTCCTGGAGCTCTTGAACAAGAAGGTGATCAAGAGGGTAAAGTCAACCAGGTTCCAAGGGAGAATCTTTTGTGTTCCCAAGAAAGACTCAGACAAACTCAGAGTCATTCTAGACTTGTCCCCACTCAACAAGTTCATTGCGAACAACAAATTCAAGATGCTGACTCTGCAACAGATAAGGATCCTTCTGCCTCACAGGGCCTACACTGTCTCATAGACCTGGTGGATGCCTACTGGCACATTCCAATGAATCACTACGCTTCCTCCTACCTAGGATTTCGACTCCAAAGGAAAAGTTACGCCTTCAGGGCCATGCCCTTCGAGCTCAACGTGGCTCCACGAATCTTCACCAAGCTGGCAGACGCAATCGTCCAACAGCTACGTCTTCAGGGCATCCAAGTGATGGCCTACCTAGACGACTGGCTAGTCTGGTTGACATAGCCCGAAGATTGTCTGAGAGCCTGCAACAAAGTCACCCAGTTCCTAGAGCATCTGGGTTTCAAGATAAACGCCGAAAAATCTCGCCTCTCTCCAGCTCAGAAGTTCCAATGGTTGGGAATCCATTGGGACCTTCAGTCACACCGCCTTTCCATTACACCAAAGAAAAGGAAGGAAATGGGGCATGTCGAGAAAGAGGATATCCTCCCAGGACGAAGGCCCTCAGCCTAAGAGGAAATCTTCCAGATCCTCCAAACCAAGACCCCAGCAGCGTCAACAAAAACGCCAGTTTCCGGCTCCCGCTACTCCCCAAGTGGTCTCTCAACCACACCAGACCTTTCAGTTGGTCCCCCAACCAGTGGTGTCACAATCACCGGCCTTTACCCCTGCCTACGAGCGTCAGTCAACTACCTTTCGTCCCAGAGGTAGAGGCTCAGGCAGAGACTCCTCGCGCCGCCCCTCCAGGGGCAGAGGAGGGAGGGGAGCTAGCGGCCGAGGTGGCAAGCCCTCGGGAAACCAGAAGCAATGAAGTGCTTCCGGTGGGAGGAAGACTCCGCCTCTTTCAGGATCGCTGGACCTTCGATCCTTGGGCACACAGTATCATCAAGAAGGGACTAGGTTGGAGCTGGACGCAACCACTTCCAACCTTCCACCACTTCTTCCAGCCATCAACCCTCCTCTTTGAAGAATATGTCCTAGAACTCTTGAACAAGAAGGTGATTAAGAGGGTAAAGTCCACCAGGTTCCAGGGAAGACTCTTTTCTGTTCCCAAGAAGGACTCAGACAAACTCAGAGTCATTCTGGACTTGTCCCCCCTCAACAAGTTCATCGTGAACAACAAATTCAAGATGTTGACTCTTCAACAAATAAGAGCCCTACTGCCTCGCAAGGCCTACACGGTCTCAATAGACCTGGCGGATGCCTACTGGCACATCCCAATGAACCACCACGCTTCCTCCTACCTAGGATTCCGCCTCAGTCGAAGAAGCTACGCCTTCAGAGCCATGCCCTTCGGGCTCAACGTGGCTCCGAGAATCTTCACCAAGCTAGCAGACACGATCGTCCACCAGCTACGCCTTCAGGGCGTCCAAGTGATGGCCTACCTCGAAGACTGGCTAGTCTGGTCGACTTCGCCAGAAAGGTGTTTGACAGCTTGCAGCAAAGTAACCCAATTCCTGGAACATCTGGGTTTCAAGATAAACACCAAGAAGTCTCGCCTCGCTCCAGCTCAGAAGTTCCAATTGTTAGGAATCCATTGGGACCTTCAGTCACACTGCCTTTCCATTCCATTAAAGAAAAGGAAAGAAATAGAAGGGTCTGTCAGAAGGCTTCTAAAATCCAAACGGATCTCAAGACGCCAACAGGAACAAGTTCTTGGCTCTCTGCAGTTCGCCTCAGTGACAAACCCAGTGCTTCGCGCACAGCTAAAGTCTGGAGATGATTCGCATTCATCGCTCGAAGAGACCTCAAGAGACGGCTTCTGAACAGACTTCGCTTACTTTTAAAGCCGTGGTCAGAAGCAAAAGCCCTGAAAAGGTCCATCCCTCTTCAACACCCACCTCCGTCGATCAACATCCACACGGACTCTTCACTGGAGGGTTGGGGAGGTCACTCCCACCAACAGCAGGTTCAAGGAACATGGTCTCCCCTCTTCAAGACGTTTCACATCAACATCTTGGAGGCCATGGCGGTTCTTCTCACCCTGAAGAAACTCTTCCCGCCTCCCTCGATCCATATCCGTCTGACTCTGGACAACTCTGTGGTAGTCAGATGTCTCAATCGTCAGGGCTCGAGATCGCCCCACATAAATCAGGTGCTTCTCCCTATCTTTCGTTTGGCAGAAAGGAAGAAATGGCACCTGTCTGCAGTTCACCTACAAGGATTCCGCAACGTGACAGCGGACGCTCTATCAAGGACAAGCCCAATAGAGTCGGAATGGTCTCTAGACGCAAGATCATTCTCCTTCATCTCTCACCAAGTCCCGGAACTTCAGATCGATCTCTTCGCGACGAGCGACAACAACCAACTTCCTCTATATGTGGCCCCGTACGAGGACCCCAAGGCAGAAGCGGTGGACGCCATGTCCCTGGATTGGAACAGATGGTCCAAGATCTACCTGTTCCTTCCACCTAACCTTCTGCTGAAAGTCCTATCCAAACTGAGAACCTTCAAAGGGATAGCGGCCCTAGTGGCTCCCAAGTGGCCCCGGAGCAATTGGTATCCCCTGGTCCTGGAGCTGCGGCCCACCCTGATTCCCCTACCGGGCCCAGTCCTCTCTCAACAAGTACAGAAGTCGACTGTCTTCGCTTCATCACTGAAAGTCAGGGACCTTCATCTCATGATTTTCTCTCCTCAGCCGTAAAGAAAAGGTTTGGGATCTCGAAGAAAAGTTTAGACTTCCTCAAGGAGTACAGGACAGAGTCTACCAGAAGGCAGTACGAATCTTCCTAGAAAAAGTGGGTTTCCTTCATCAAGGCAAAAAATCCTACGGAGATCACCATTGAATTTTGCATGTCCTTCTTCATTCACCTTCATGGACAAGGCTTAGCGGCCAACACGATTTCCACCTGTAAATCGGCCTTGACTAGACCGATCCTATACGCCTTCCAGATTGATCTGTCCAATGACTTCTTCAACTGCCAAAGGCATGCGCTAGACTACCCCCAGCACCTCCACCAAAACCTATCGCCTGGTCCCTGGACAAGGTGCTCCATTTTGCTTCTAGCCTGGACAACGATTCGTGCCCTCTGAAAGACCTGACTCAAAAAGTTATCTTCCTTTTTGCCCTCGCCTCGGGGGCCCAAGTCAGTGAAATAGTGGCATTATCAAGAGAAGAGGGTTATATCCTATTCACCGAGACAGGAGATCTTACCCTCTTCCCCGATCCGACGTTTCTCGCCAAGAATGAACTACCCACCAAGAGATGGGGCCCTTGGAGAATCTGCCCCCTGAAGGAAGATGTCTCTCTATGCCCGGTAGAGTCTTAAAGTCTCTCTTCGAAGAACTTCAGACTTTGGTGGAGGACAACTCTTCAAAGGAGAAACATCGGGTAGCGACCTGTCACTGAAACAACTAAGAGCGAAAATCACCTACTTCATTCACAGAGCGGATCCTGACAGTACACACGCAGGTCACGATCCTAGGAAAGTCGCTTCTTCTCTGAATTTCTTCCGGAGTATGGATTTCGAAAGCCTCAAGAGCTTTACAGGCTGGAAATCATCGCGCGTATTCTTCAAGCACTACGCAAAACAGGTGCACGAAGTGAAGCATTTCGTGGTAGCTGCAGGTAGTGTTATGAAACCTGCTGCTTAAATCTGCATAGAACAGTGAGTTACTTGGGACTCTAACTCTACGGGTGCCTATGTTGACCCTATCGTGATACATAGTGATTTAATGGACACTTAGTGTTTCTAATAGACTGTTCTTTACCAAGGTGAAATGTCATAGAAATTTTACATGCGTGCCACATGCTCTAGAGCATGGAGTGTTTTTTTAACTTTAAAAGACTGGCGTTCCTCTGGGAACTTGTGTTTCTAAAAAGCAAACTTTTCTTTTCAGACTCAAGATCACCGTCTTTCATTTTCTATGTACATTATTCATTATTACTGTAAATGATTTCTATAATCATTATTGTAATTACCTCTATAATGACTTGCAATCTTAAAAATAATATGTCTATTTTATTACCATGTGCGTCTCCTTTCGCTCCTATTCCTTATTAAGAAATATACGATTGTTATAGTTTCATTTACCTCTTTAATGTCTGATCTAAAGAATAATATAAGTATTTATGTTATATACTCGCTTATGCCTTGATAATATTCCTACTCAAATATTAACCTTTGTTCTGTCTCCGAGACCAGCATGATCTCTCCACCAGGTGAGTAGTTCTTCAATGATCACTTCGAGATATTCCTATTGTCCACCAGGACTTCTCTGCCAGGAGGGCAGGAAACCAGTTCATCATAGAATCTCTGGTAAGGACATTTACTAAAATATTACTTGAAGCCCTTGGCACTTGGATTAAAGGGGAAAAAATCCACGATACATTAATTTTCTGGTACACTTCCATCAGGACGACATGGCTTGAGCCCAAAAAACGGATTTTGAGCGAAGCGAAAAATCTATTTTTGGGTGAGATAGCCATGTCGTCCTGATGGACCCTCCCGTCTATTCTAGTTCAGCCTTTCAGGCCCCTCCCTGACCTACTGTATCGAAGAGATTGGTAGGAGCTGAGCTCAGGATGAGGACGGACGTGACGTCATTTAACAATGGCGCCCGTTTGTTTACGTCTCGAGTACCAAAAGTAGCCACGAATGAGAATAACTTTGGAACGGCTCCTCAGTTACTCAGCCACCTTCCCATATCGAAGTGTTAAATCCAAGGGGGTGCAGATAGCTGTGGCGTGTTAATACATGCGTCCCCTGCTGATATACGATATCCTAGAGGGAAACCTTTAGGGTACTCCCACCAGAAGTTAGAATTCTGTGATAACCTTTAGTTTAATTCTCCGGGAATATCCACTGTAGTTGAATATACCCTAGGAAGCTACTGAAGGAACCTTCCATCAGGACGACATAGCTATCTCACCCAAAAATAGATTATTCGCTTTGCTCTAAATCCGTTCTTGCTGGGCAGAGATTTGAACCGATTGGTAATGATATGTATGTATGTATGTATGTATGTATGATATCTGTATGTATGATATATGTATGTATGTGTGTGCATGCAGTATCAACTCCAAGTTTGAATGCATATTGCGTGCTTAATTATTTGTTGGCTATCATAAGAAGTTGCAACAAATTTGCAACCAGATATGAATCTCTGTAACGTCGTAGGGGGAAGGGGTGCTGTGGGTGGCTCCTAGTGGGAGCGGGGTGGGGTGGTGGTTATTTCAGGGGTAGTAATTATGAGTGGTCAGTATGTGTGTGTGTGTGTAGGGGAAGTATTTTAGGAAGATATAATAATGGATTAAATTTATATACATTATATATATAAATCAAGTCGTGAAAAAAAATTATATTGGTATTCCCAATATTGTGTATGTTTACCAAGCCTAATCATATATAACTGGTAGTTGTGGTAATTGACCAGGGTGTAACTCAATAGTGTGCTAATTGGTATATTCTACTTACATGTTGAGCTGTATTATTATGTATAAGTCAGTTGGAAAATAAATGTACTCGAGTGAAGACCTGTTCTTTGCTCTCTCCCAGCCTTAATATATAAAAGTGGCAATGAGGATAAACTACCAATGGTGCAGTATCTTGGAAGGTGTTATTACAGTTTCAACCATTATGGGAAATCTATTATATTAATATTTTTCCCGAGTAAAGCAAGTATATTGTAGTATTTCTGTATAATATTATCTGTCGTAAATGCCTAGTTCTTTATATATCGACGATCAAACTCACGCTACTCATGTCTTCCTCCCAGATTTTTTCTAAGTCTGTTATTATTGTTGACAGGGTCTTGTTTTTGCTCAAATGAGCCCTGTAACCACTATAATCCGCAGACAAACTAGTCCACTATGAAGTCTTACACGTTTGGCCAATCACAGCGCCTATCCACTATGTCTTACAGGTTTGGCCAATCACAGGCTCACAGCACGACAATACATTATCTTACCCAGGCATTTCGTTTCGTTCTTAGACATGGAGGCCTTAGCAAGCACGTCATCTCATATTGCACAGGAAGTTGAAACTCCATCGTCTTATCCTGACTGTTTCCTAACTTACAATGAATTTGTTGTAACTTATTCGGGGAATATTGAAAAACTAGTGGATTTGTGCCAGTGACACAATTTAATTTTACAAAATAAAAATTGTCCTGCATGTCAAGGAACCTTCCCAACGGCCTGACGTTTTCCTCAAAGCAGCAGCACATCTTTATGAACCAACAGTTTAAGGTAAGCTTCATTGATTTATAGAGTATATTATAATGGTGATAGTATAACGATGTATACAGCAGTACCATCACTTTGGATTTGATTTGATGGATGTGTTAGGTAGTGGCCGTAAGGGGGGGGTTGCAGGGGCTAGGCCTAGGTAGGGGTACAGGGCCCTGGGTTAGGTGGTTGTATTAGGATCGGTAGTGCCCCGAAAATCACTGTGGCCTTAAGGGGGGTCGCAGAGGGGGGCGGCGGAGCCCCCTCCCCCCAGTAGGCCTAGGTAGGGGTACAGGGCCCCTAGGCTAGGTTAGGTGGGTTTATTAGGTTCGGTAGTGCCCTGAAAATCACTGTGATCTTAAGGGGGGGGTCGCAGGGGGGCGGAGCCTCCCTTTCCACGGTAGGGCTAGGTAGGGGTATAGGGGGAGGGGTGGTGGAAGGATAACTATTCATTTATTGCAAATATCATTTGATGCCCCCCCCCCCCCCCCCACCCAAAACCCCGGTTCCCACCTGGTGTCCCCCATAATTGTTGGGATGAAGTAGGGTTTTTCTGCATTACAACATAATATGAAACAAATACAATAAAAACACGGTTACAAACACTGATTTTTCTGGAAAAACTTGTTGTTTTAACTCCAATTACATAGTAAATCTCTAAATCGGATGGTTTGCGGTCAAAATAAACGTTAAATCCGTTGGAACTACACTATTTCTGATGCAACAAATATATTTTTATTCCAGTTTCCTCATAATGGTTGAAACTGTAATTTTACCTCTTGGAAATATCACTGAGTACCTAACCGAAGAGGACTTTGATGATTACATTGAACGTTTCGACCAGTTTTGTCTTATAAATGACATCGAAGATGACAGGAAAAAAATTTTGTTTTTAACAGTCGTTGGGCCAAAGACCTATGGACTTATCAAGACACTGCTTGCTCCAAACAAACCAGCTGAGAAGACGTTCCAGGAACTGACAAAACTCATATCCGAGCATTTAACACCAAAGCCGATTATCATCGCTGAGAGATATAGATTCTACCAACGTAAACAGCAAGATGGCGAATCTGTCACTCAGTTTGTCACGGAACAAAGGAAGTTAGCAGAAAAATGTGAATTCAAAGGTTTATTGGATGAAGTTTTAATGGACATGTTTGTGATAGGACTTAGCAATCGTGTTGCTCAACGTAAGCTACTCAGTGAAACAGACCTTACACTCAAAAAGGCATTCAAAATCGCAATGAGCTGTGAAATGGCTGAGGAACAAGTACAGAACATCCATTCATCCAAATCCAAGGATGTTAAAGTGGTGAAACCAACGTCCGAACGAATAAGAGAATGTTGGCGTTGCTGCAGAAATAACCACCGTCCTGATCGCTGTTTTTACAAAGAAACAGAATTTAGCATATGTCACAAAAGGGGATATTTGCGAAAGAAATGTACGACTGCACCCGGGGATCATGCTCCGAAGGACAAACGGAACTTCAAGGTGAAGTCGTCGTCAAAGGTGAAACATACACAGTCATTCACTGTTTCTGACACGGATTCAAGTTCAGAATCTGATTATACCAATATCAGTCATGTTCGAATTAGAAACGTTCGCAACAAAATATCCAATGGAACAATAGGAAAAGTCCAAAAACAGCCTGGAAGATGTACAAAAACTCCTGAGATAATGGTAGCTGTCTCATTAAGTGGAAAACGAATGGAGATGGAAGTAGACACTGGTGCGGCAGTTTCTTTGATACCAAAACGAATGTATCGCAGTCATCTAAAGAAGCATGTGGAGCTAAAACCTAGCAACATGGTTCTGAAAACGATCACTGGAGACAACGTACCAGTAATAGGAATATGTTATGTTAACGTTCAGTATCAGGGCCAAAGGATTAAAGGATTACCACTCTATGTTGTGCACAGTGACGGACCAGCACTATTCGGAAGGGACTGGTTAGCGCATATTCGATTAGACTGGGAGGCATTGTGTATCAATAACATTGTAACAAGCAGAACTGATTCATTTAATGAATATCCTCCAGAGTTACAAAGAATTCTTAGAAAACATGAGGCAGTTTTCAAATCAGAACTGGGAAAAGCAGTAAATTTTAAAGCTGAACTGCGCGTCAAACCTTAAACGAAACCGGTGTTCTTCAAAGCAATGCCAGTTCCGTATGCAATTCTAGATGAAGTGAAGGAGGTAATTCTTAAAGAGGAACGGGAGGGAATCCTGGAACGTGTTGAATACAGTGAATGGGCCGCTCCCATTGTTCCTGTCAAGAAAGCCAATGGATCAATCAGGGTTTGTGGGGACTTTAAAGTCACAGTGAACAAGTACCTTGAAAATCCAGAATATCCAATGCCACGTATGGATGATTTATACCATAAGTTGAATGGAGGCATGATGTTTTCAAAAGTAGACTTATTAAATGCATATAAACAGATAGAAGTGGCAGAAGAATCACGAAAGTATCTGACAATTGATACCCCTCTGGGTTTGTTCCGCTATATTCGATTACCATTCGGAGTATCTTGCGCACCTCAGCTATTTCAATCAATGATGGACATGGTCCTACAAGGAGTAGCATGTGCATGCAATATGGATGATATCAGCGTGACTGGCCGTAATGATCAAGAACATTTGCAGAATCTAGATGACGTATTGCAGAGGCTTGAAGATAATGGTCTCCGTTGTAACCTGCCTAAGTGTGCCTTTTTCAGACCATCCATGAAATGGCTGAGTTTCGTAGTAGTCAAGGAAGCCCTGAGAATAGATGAGGAAACCACAGCAGCTGTTAGAGACGCACCACGCCCAACAAATAGGGCAGAAATGCAGTCGTTCTTAGGACTCGTCAATCATTACCGCCGATATGCACCGAACTTATCTTCCGTAGGTGCACCTTTATCCGAACTTTTGAAGAAGGATCGGAAATGGAGTTGGTCGTCGGAATGCGAAGAGGCGTTCACCAAAGTTGTAGAATTATTAACTAAAGACTGTGGTGTTTTGGTTCATTATGACCCTAAAAAGCCAGTGACACTAGCAGTTGATGCATCCCCAAAAGGCCTCGGAGCTGTTCTTTCGCATCTAACAGAAGATGGTGAACGATCCATAGCATATGCATCTCATACATTAACAAAAGCCAAGGCGAATTATTCCCAATTGGAAAGGGATCCAGCTTGCTGCATACGATTATGACATTCAGGTTCGTAAGTCAGAACAAAACTGCAATGCAGATGCATTGTCGCGGCCCCCGTTACCAGTAGAAGGTTGTGCAGAAGAATTTATACATTGGACATCTGAAGCAACTGAACTGAACATTGCCCAAATTAAAGCGCTTCCGATTTTGGCAAAACACATTGCTAGAGAGGTGAGACATGACCCTGTGCTGTCAAAAGTATTGCTATTTACCACTACGGGATGGCCAGATGCAGCAGATATCAGTAACGATCTCAAACCATTCTATATCCGTCGTGAGGAGATCACAGTAGAAGATGGTTGTTTGCTCTGGGGAGTTCGTATTATAGTTCCTAAAAAGTTTCAGGGACAGGTTCTTAACGAATTACACAGTTGTCATCCAGGGATTGTGAGAATGAAAGGATTAGCGAGAATGCACGTGTGGTGGTCCAACATTGATCAAGACATTGAACGAACAGTGCAGTCATGTTATGCATGTCAAGAAACGCAATCGGTTCCGCTTGTAGCTCAAGGAAATCCGTGGAAATGGCCGGTAGGACCATGGAAAAGAGTCCATATTGATTTTGCTGGCCCTTTCTTAGGCGAAATGTGGTTCATAATGGTGGACGCATATTCAAAGTGGCCAGAGGTCTGTCGTATGAGGTCAACTAGCACTACGCGCACAATAGAGGTGATCAGAAAGATCTTCGCACAACATGGAGTTTGTGATGAACTTATCTCTGACAATGGGCCACAATTTACTTCAGCTGAGTTCCGTGCTTTTACTGAAAGCAATGGGATCAAACATATCTTCACTGCACCATATCATCCAAGTACAAATGGTCAAGCAGAACGCTTTGTTTAAAAAACATTCAAGACTGCATTCAAGCGTGGCATGAAAGCACGTAATAGCAAAGACAGTTCGTTAAATCAAAAACGTTGTGATTTCCTCCTCACGTACCGCACGACCCCGCATACCACTACCAAGCGCACACCAGCAGAATTGATGGGTAGACGGTTGAAAACACGTCTTGACCTACTGTGTCCAAACACATCGGAAAGAATTCAAGAGCAATCATCTGGTGACTTATTCAAGAAACCAACGAGACTAGTTACAATTGGAGATACCGTGTTAGCCAGGGACTATCGAAATAGAAAAGAAACTTGGATTTCAGGGATTGTGACTGAACGTTTGAGTCCATGTTCCTATCATGTTGCCGTGGGTGACATGATCTGGAAAAGACATATTGACCAACTGCGTCGAGTTGACGAATCGGCATACAGGGAGAACCCAGTTGAAATGACAGCGGATGCATCACAGTTCAATGTGTGTGGTGAGACAATAAACATAAAGCTGAAGAGGATAAAGCAATCACTGAAATTTCAGATAGCGTAAAAACGCATGCTGGAAGTGGGGTTAGTAAACCAGCAGTGGGTAGGCCTGTCATAAATGCTCAGAACAGCGAAGGACACTTAAATGTACCCAACAACCAGGATTCTCCAACAACTAGGTCTATCGGAAGTTCTGATCACAGTGCAGTCTTAACAGATATATCTGTGCCAGACACTACTTCTATGCCAAGGAGATCTACAAGAACTAGGAAGTTACCAACTTATTTGAAAGACTATGTAAAGCACTGTATTCGGAATTATGAGAAATAGCCACAAAGTGGTCAAGCCATCAGATCAAATGCCTAAAACAGTAATTTTAGTTATTTTCAGTGGAAGACATTTTGTTTTATTTACATTATTTTAATACTTGGTGTTTAGTGTTTTGTTCATGTTGATTTGCTATTCGGTGATTGTTGTTAACCTTTTAAGTTAGTCTTTTCTAAGTTGTCAAGCAATAATTATTAGCGTGGAGGGAAAAGTTAATGTTTTAAGTTAGTCTGTTCTACGTTGATATTGTTAATATTTTAAGTTGGTCTATTTTGTTTCATATTTCAGAAGCAATAGCTACTTGTACGAAGGGAAGAGTATTGTGTATGTTTACCACTAAGCCTAATCATATATAACTGGTAGTTGTGGTAATTGACCCGGGTGTAACTCAGTAGTGTGCTAATTGGTATATTCTACTTACATGTTGAGCTGTATTATGTATAAGTCAGTTGGAAAATAAATGTACTCAAATGAAGACCTGTTCTTTGCTCTCTCCCAGCCTTAATATATAAAACCCAAATTTAACATTTCCTGTTATTGCTTTTGGTAGAGATTTCCCTCTGAACCAGCTGTGTCACAAATAAGTTTCCAGTGTAATGATAGATATTTAAATGCTGCTAATATATTCATATAAATTGGGTTCTTGCAAGGTAATTAAGAATTTTAGTGATATATTAGTAAGGTACTAAACTCTATCACTGTGGGACCAGTCAGCCTTACTCTTTGGCTTAGATTTACGTCCAAGTCGCAGTAAACTTTGAAGCAACAAGATGCATAAAGTTGCTTCTTTGGCTATTATATTTTTTAAGGTATGCTTTAGTAACTCGATTACTGATTCTCTGGTGTGTGTTTATGGTTGTGTATTTGAATAAATTTTAGTTTTATTCTGGGCTCTGCTTGATATAAAGTTAGTCTTCCAGTCCTAAATTTTCTTTGGAAGAAGATATTTACCTCCGCCAGCGAAGTTGGAAGGTTACGTTTTACCCCTGTTTGTGTGTGTGTTTGTGAACAGCTTCCTGACCACAATTCTAATAATGGAGTAATGAAACTTGTAGGGATTAACTGTTAATTAAAACGCTGGAAATTATAAAATTTAGGAAGATCCATGCCGAAGGTCAAGGTCACGGTAAAACGAAGTGTCCAATTCACGTAAATCAGCCATAAATTTGGACATCGTTCTCACAGAGACTAGAAATTTGGTTCATATTTGAGTGTATGAAAATCCATGCCAATTAATTCACATTAAGGTCAAGATCAAGGTCAATTAGCTGCCTGGGGGAAGATATGGGTTTTACTAAGTGCCCCTCTAGTTTATGTTTGTGACGGTAGACTTTAGACTTGAACATCGGAAGACTCGGTGTCAATGGCCATTAGAATTTCCCTGAAATTTGTAACTTTTTACAGTAGAACTGTAATGCTAATATGAAGTCAATATACAGCCAATAGGTTTACTCTGCGCGATGTATAAAATGTCTACAAAGATCATATTAGGTCGAATAGAAAGACAGCTAGACTTTAATCAACCAAGAGAGGTGATAGGCTTCAGAAGCGGGTATTAAACAACTAAACCTCGGCAATTGTGCTACAAGTCAAGTTTGCTTAAAACCCCTTTTTTGCATTTTCTTTGGTTATACTTTTTTGTTGTAGCCTTTTTTCTGGATTGTAAACTGTGACATTTTTCTTTATCAAGTTAACCAATAAATGTTATCATAAAGTAATCTAATTCTTAATCAGTGTTTCCTATTAAAGCTTCAAAAACTGTAATGGTTTACTAGGTTACTAAACAGTTTTATAAGCTAAGTAGAAATGAAGGTTTCCAAATTAACTAAAATGTCTAAAAAGGAGTTTTCCCTTTTCCAGAGCAAAGAAATGACAATCTAACAATTTTATTATGAAACTATCATAACATTAATGCTTCCTTTTGAGAGATAGGTATGGTAAGCAGCTCTTCTAGGAGAAGGACGCCCCAAAATTGAACCATTTTTCTCTAGTCTTGTGTACTGATATATCCTCTGTACCATGGTCGTTCACTGTCTTGGGGTAGAGTTCTCTTGCTTGAGGGTACACTCGGCCACACTATTCTATCTAATTCATCTTCCTCTTGTTTTGTTAAAGTTTTTATAGTTTATATAGGAAATATTTATTTTAATGTCACTGTTCTTAAGATATTTTATTTTTCCTTGTTTCCTTTCCTCGCTGGGCTAATTTCCTTGTTGGGGCCCCTGGGCATATAGCATCCTGCTTTTCCAACTAGGGTTGAAGCTTATTAATTAATAATAATAATAATAATAATAATAATAATAATAATAATAATAATAATAATAATACAGGTGATAATAATAATAAGAATAATAATAATAATAATAATAATAATAATAATAATAATAATAGTCCGTAATATACTTGAGCAATTATCTTAGTTAGGCAATTCGTTAATTTCTTGGGAAGATTGTGGGAAGTCGGGTAGTGTAGGGATAAACTATTATAACATTAATGCTCTCTTTAGTGAGATATACATTTAGTTTTTCCATTTTTTTCAGATTTTGAAAAAGTGTAATTTAACATTTTCATATGTCGATAGCTGTTTAAAGTATATTCAGTTTACAATATCATATTTTAAATAGTTCAATTTTCTCTTCCAGATGTGCATAGCGGTTTCCATGCAAACTACAAGGGCGATAGATACTTTTAAATTGCGTGACTTTCAACTGGGGGAAATAGAATAACTGGAAAAATGTCGAAAGTTGAATTTGAGGTGAAATCAGAGCTTAACAGGAATGGATTTTGAAACTCTTAAAGTTGAAGGTGAGTTTAAACCCAAGTCATTTTCTAAACACTAACCCCAGTTAGGGTAAAAGAGTGAAATACAGGGGCACTCAGTAGAGAGCAGACCTCCACCACGGCAGCCTATTTCTCGAACTTTACCTTGACATTGACCTTTGACCTTCACCTTTGACTTTTACCTTTACCTTTTTACCTATTACCTTTAAAGTTGACCATTACCTTTGACCTTGGCATTTACCTTTACCTTTAATCTGTAATCTTGACATTTACATTTAACCTTGATATTTACCTTTAACCTTGACATTTACCTTTAACCTTGACATTTAACCTTTACCTTTGACCTTTGAGCTAGGACTTTCAAAATTGAATCACTTCCACGTCTTAACATAACAATTAATCCCTTAAAAGTTTCACTATTCTATGAGTAAAATTGTGGCCAGGAAGTTGTTCATTCACAAACAACGGCAAAAACATAACATCCTCCCAACTTCGTTGGCAGAGGTCATTGTTATGGATAGCTGTTAATATAAGTGAAGTCAGAAGTTAGAGGAGATGAGGCTTTAGGGGGTAGAGTAAGTACTTGGTATATTTACATATTAACATACGAAGTCTCTCTCTCTCTCTCTCTCTCTCTCTCTCTCTATCAATATCTAGGAATATCTTACTGAAATTTTGTAGTTTTCTTTGATGAGATTTAATAGAAAATGGTATTTATTTAGAGCGGAAACAAGTGTAATTTTGCATCTATTATTCAACGAATTTGAAACACTTCACTTTACTTTTCTTTAAGGGCTGATTTTCAGATCCTATCCAGCAGGGGAACTCTACTCTCTACAGGACATCCACAGTCATTTTATCATGTTCGTTCGAAAGCATTCAACATTTCACACTGAATATTGATCGTTTATTGTCAAATCTATACCATCGAAGCATTTAGAGAACAAGAAAGTCTTCAGTTTCCTCTTGAAAGCCTTAATAATATCTTCAGTCTTTTGAATGACTTGCGGTAGATTATTGTTTAGTCTTGGGGCCACATATTTAAAGGCTGTAGAGCCTATAGTAGATATATATCTAGGTTCCAATCATTTAAAACTATCTGTAACTACTCTGTTGTCAACACGATTTGTAGGCTGCACAATATGTACCAATTCTTAGATACTTTAGACGTCTGGTCTTCAATATTCTTGAAACTGACCTTAAAAGGTGACCTTATGCATCAGGTACTACACAAACTTTTCAGTGTTAGATTTAAAAGAGATGAAATAAAGATGATTTGTTTATAAACCATTTATCAAATATAGTTCTATGAACGAGGACTAAATTTCATAATTAAGAATGCTGACTATAACACAAAAATATTACTGTAGAATTTTTACTATAATCAAAGTGTTAAACTGAAAATTGGACCCTCTATAAAGTAAAAATTGTAGTTCACAATGCTCTAAGAACGAATGGAAGCCTGTTAAGAGGTTAAGCACATCCATGGTCACATTCAACATTACTGTGAAACTGCATTACAACGATCTTTATGATTTGTGATATTTTACTGAAATTTGAACTAGTAAAGTAAGGCAAAAACTCTTCAGTTGGGATATTCCTGAGTGCACTAGGTACCCTCATTTTTGGCCAATAGTTTGAGGTGTGGTGTATTTTGACAATGTGACTATTCAACTAATGAATTTTGATTTGTTTAACAAATAAACATACGTCTTTTAATAGTTTATATATGATATGTCTGTTTTAATGTTAATGTTTTTGAAATATTTCATTTTAATTGTTCACTACGTCTTTTATCATTTATTTATTTCCATATTTCCTTTCCTCACTAGGCTATTTTCCCTATTGGAGCCCTTGGGCTTATAGCATCTTGATTTCCAACTAGGGTTGTAGATTAGCTATCAGTAATAATAATAATAATAATAATAATAATAATAATAATAATAATAATAATAATAATAATAATAATAATAATAATAATAATTTGTTTGGTCTATCATAGTTATCTTGTAACTTTTTTTTTCTTTTTTTTTTTCTCCTGGCAGTAAACTCAGCTTTTGATATTAGATAGTCAATTAGTTATAATTGTCTTAAGTTTGCAGGGAATCTTATACTATTTTGGGGAAAATTTAGTCAAGAACAGAAGTAAGCAAAAGTGAAAATCTTACTAAAATGTCCTTTTCAATTCTTTCCAGAACTGCTCTCCAGATGACTTGGTATTCATATAAAACTGAGGACTAAAAGAGGACACAAAGGCTGTCATGCAACAAGTTGAGAAATTGCTATGGGCTTGACTTTATAATAAGCCTAAGACCAGACAATAATCTCCCACTAGACATCCAAAAGACAGAAGATATTATTAAGGCTTTCAAGAGGAAACTGCATGAGCCAAGTTAAGTATGACACCATCAAGAGAGAACTGATGCTGTAAACTTTGCATGAATTTTGAAATATTCGTTTTAAGGTTCTATGTTTTTTTTAGAAAACAGGTTAGATTTCTGGCTTTCAATGCTGATAGGAAGTTCCTCTATCACATACAGAACAATAGATTATGCTGTGTAAATAGCAAATATTTAAGATCTTTTTATTTCTAGAAATTGGTTCTTATTTCAGTGATATTTATTTTTTTCTTGATTTGAAACTGAAGTGATAGACCTCATAGGATTCCCCTGAGTTGTTTGATCAAACTATCATACATTTTTTTTTTTTTTTTTTTTACTAATTCCTGTAGATTGGCAAGCTTTTATCTAATTAATGCATAGTTATTTTTTGCTGAATGATTTTTCTCTTTAGTAAATCATGTTAAGCTTAGATTAGATTCATGATTTTTTGTAAAGAAATTTGTTTTAAACTCAAGTAAGTTTGGAGTTTAGTTTGATATCTCCGTTTAGGTGTGAAATAAGTTACCCACTCACAAACTTTAATATGACAAAAACTTGTTTGAAGTTGTAAATAAGTTAATAGGTTAAATTCTTATCGTGAGTGAGTGGTGATGTCAGTGCGCCATGTGTTGTGTACTGTAGGTGTTAATTCATTACAGTTTAATTTTTTTAGCAAAGGCTTTATACTTGTATTCATGTGAATTTATTGTTGAAAACTTGACATAGGAATTCAAGCACATCTTCTTGTCAGTTCTTTTGATATCCTAGATTTTTTTTTTTTGGTCCTAAAATATTCTAATTTCTTCACCAAACTATCAAAATATTTTAATCTTTAGAATATACTAATTTTTGTTGCTTAAATTATCCTAATCGTTTTGAAACTTGAAATATCTTACTTTAGTGGACTTAAAATATCCTACTTTTGGGGGCTTAAAATATCTTATTTTGGGGGCAAAAAATCTTACTTTTGTGGGTTTAAAATGTCCTGTTTGGGGGGGGGGGGACTTAAAATATCTTTCTTTAGGGGCTTAAACTATCTTACTTTTGGGGACTTAGAATATATTACTTTTGGGGACTTAAAATATCTTACTTTTGGAGGCTTAGACCATCTTACTTGTGGGGCTTAAAATGTCTCACTTTTGAGGCTTACCCTGGATAGGTACGCTCCTCGGACACCCCTTTAAGGGTATACTCGGTCGCGCGCGACCACGACGCAAAAAAAAAAAAATCTTGAAAAATCTGTTTTTGCAGTAACCTCCCTTTTTTTTGCCAAAAAAAAATTCAATGAATGCTTAAAACTACTGTAAAGATAAATACTACTTATCTGCAGAAAAACTATTTATTATAAATATTTTAAAAAATTAAGTAGAAAAAAAAGACCTTACATAAAAATTCATAAAAAAAAATTTTATACATATATACACAAATCCTTTTAGGAATTGATTCTTGAATGTTTAGGACACATCTTGATGTATTTTGGATGAAGTCGGACCCATGGAGGTGAAGATCTGAAATGAGAAAAAAAGGGTAACTTTTTTTGGCCAAAAAAATTTGTCCAAATTTCATGAATTTTCTTGGGTACCCAAATGAAATAGGAAGTGGATAATTTTTTTAGGGAATAAACATATGTTATCCTAAAATAGAAATATGTAAAAAAAAATCTTCATTATTTTGTAAATTACATTTATATCAGGGGCCATATCTAAAGGTCATTTTTTGAGTACTTAGAAATTTCGTTAAAAAATACATATATTTAATATATAATATGATATTTATGCAGGTAAAAATATACCAAAATATCAAAAATTCTATAGGGAACAAGAATATATATAGATAGGGCAACTTACGCTTCGGATATGTCCACAAAATGGCCGCCAACCACACTGACTCAGACTCCCTAATCTGCCACCTGAAATGTAGGAAGGGTATGTCAATTTCAAGGTGTTATTTACTAATCTAATTATTCTTGGATATGCATAAAAACTGTTTGGTCGATTGCTGGATGAGTGTCGATTATTTTACGACTATAAAATTAGAATTCTGACCCAAAAAAATTTTTTTGAAGGGAAATAAAATCGAAAAAAAAAATTGTAAAACAATATAATATTTTAGCTAAAAAAATGTGATGATATTCAATCAAAAAAGAAGTAAACAAAATTTTCCGACAAATAAACATCTAAATGAATCATTACTCTGTGATAGTTCCTTAGTACGTAGTAATTTTGAAAGAAATGGGAAAAAACGAAAAAGTGGCAATCGCAGGAAAATCGAACACATACCTATATATACGCCATATCTGGCTAAAAATAAAGATAGGCATGGGTAGCCAGATCATCTAGAAACACTTTCCAACACTATAAAAATATAAGTTTTGCGACGCTACTTGCCAATTCCTTACGGTAACATGACTAAGCAAAAAAATGCAAAACAAATAAAAAGGGGCACTCGCGGAAAAATGGCCAACATTCTAATATACGGCATTTCAGAAAACAAAAAATTTCAGCCACGTGCTAGGCAAACCATCAAGGCACATTTTCCGACAAATAAACATCTAAATGAATCATTACTCTGTGATAGTTCTTTAGTACGTAGTAATTTTGAAAGAAATTGGAAAAAACGAAAAAATGGCAATCACAGGAAAATCGAACACATACCTATATATACGCCATATCTGGCTAAAAAAAAAAAAAGATAGGCATGGGTAGCCAGATCATCTAGAAACACTTTCCAACACTATAAAAATATTAGTTTTGCGACGCTACTTGCCAATTCCTTACGGTAACATGACTAAGCAAAAAAAATGCAAAACAAATAAAAAGGGGCACTCGCGGAAAAATGGCCAACATTCTAATATACGGCATTTCAGAAAAAAAAAATTTAGCCACGTGCTAGACAAACCATCAAGGCACATTTTCCGACAAATAAACATTTAAATGAATCATTACTCTGTGATAGTTCTTTAGTACGTTGTAATTTTGAAGGAAATGGGAAAAAACGAAAAAATGGCAATCACAGGAAAATCGAACACATACCTATATATACGCCATATCTGGCTAAAAAAAAAGATAGGCATGGGTAGCCAGATCATCTAGAAACACTTTCCAACACTATAAAAATATAAGTTTTGCGACACTACTTGCCAATTCCTTACGGTAACATGACTAAGCAAAAAAATGCTAAACAAATAAAAAGGGGCACTCGCGGAAAAATGGCCAACATTCTAATATACAGCATCTCAGATAAAAAAAAAGACATGCACGTGTTAGCCCAACCATCAAGGCACACTTTCTAACAAATAAACATGAAAAAAAAATCAATAATATACGGCAATTCCTTACTACGTAGTAAATTTTTACAAATATTGAAAAAAAACAGAAATTGGCAACCGCAGGAAAATACCCCACATACCAATATCTACGGCGTATCTGACAAAAACAAAGTCACGCATGGGTAGCCAGATCATCTAGACACACTTTACAACACTAAAAAAGCAAAAGTTTTGCGACACTATTTGGCAATATCTTACGGAAAAATGACTTGGCCAAAAAATGAAATAAACTGAAAAAGGGGCACTCGCAGTAAAATGGTCCTCGTGGTGATGAACGACATTTCAACTAAAAAAAAATCATGCACATGGTAGCCAAACAATCCACCAAGACTTTCCACAACTGATAACCTATACAAGTTGCACCATTCTACGACAATTTCATAATACGTAATAACTTTGATAATTATGCAACTTACCTTAGAAGGGTAAACTCGGTCGCGCTCGACCCCGACGCGTCTCAGAAATCGGGGAAGGAGTACAGCTACAGCGATGCACATCTGGACACTACTAGAGCGTGTAGGCGAGACACCGACTGCAGGTTGATCACCCACAAATTCAGTCACGGGGGTGAGTCACGTGAGAAAAACATCTTTTGTTTTGACGCTCGGGGTCGCGGACGACCCACCGTACCATTCCAGGGTCATATCCTACTTTTAGGGGCTTCAAATATCCTACATTTTGGGGCTTAAAATATCCTACTTTTGGGGCTGAAAATTTCCTACTTTTGGGTGCTTAAAATATTCTGATTTGTTTTCGGTTGCCCTGATTTATGAAACATAATATTGCTTAAAATGACTGGAAAAATGCTAAATTTGTACCTTATAAATCTTGATTGCCAATTTTCTGTGAGTTCCTATTAACACTTTTTTTTTTTTACTTTCAGGTTAACGTGGCCCTCTCCTAGGATGCTTCAAACCCTTTAACCAAAAGGATGACGCACATTGAGGACCATCCTGGATTATTAGTCTTGTGAGATCCTGACTCTCCTGGTCAAGTCCTTCAGTTGGAGCAGGACAAGTGGAACTCCTAGAACACCATTTCGTGTCTGGGAGTAGGAATCTGTCCCTATTTTGATTAGTTTTTCATATTGAGGAATTAAATATCTACTTCAAGTTTTAGGTCTTGGACAGTGTGGCAAGTTATATTGCTAGCTTGCTAATTTTCCTAAATTCTTTCATTTTTAGTTTTATGAAATTAATTTTCATAAATTAAATTCCCATTAAAAATTTCTTTGATGTATAGTTGATGACTGAAATTTTGTTTTAAATCAATTTAGGCCTATATAAATCCATGTCAATATTTAAGATTGCAATATTGGGTAAACTACCCTGAAGTTTTATTAGAGCTAAATCATATCTCATTCTCATCAACCTGGTGTTATCTGGGGAAAATCTTATTGTGGAAATCCTGGTTATGAGATTTTTGATAGTCCTGTAAAAGATATTTCAGGGAGGGGCTGGGCTTCTTCAAATAGGAGTTAATTCAGGAAGGAGTTATTTAGACGTTCTTTCAGGTAAGAGCTCTTTCAGATAGAAGGTGAGCTATTTCAAGTAAGAGTCATTTCAGGCAGGAGTTCTTTCAGTAGAGGGCAGGCTATTTCAGGTAGAAGCTAGGATATTTCAGGTAGGAGTTATTTCAGGTACGGGTTCTTTCTCGTAGAGGCTGGGATATGACAAGTAGGAGCTATTTCAGGTAGGAGTAATTTCAGGTAGGAGTTCTTTCAGTAGTGGGTAAGCTATTTCAGGTAGATATTGGAGTAATTTCAGGTAGGAGTTATATCGGGTAGGATTTCTTTCAGGTAGGATTTCTTTCATGTAGAGGCTGGGATATGTCAAGTAGGAGTTCTTTCAAGTAGAGGGTGGGCTGTTTCAGGTAGGAGTTCACTCAGGTAGAGGCTGGGATATTTCAGATAGAGGCTGGGCTGTTTAGGTTAAATCATAGTCTAGTGATATCTTCAGTATTTATTTATTTGATCCAATGGAATTAATAGGTTTTATAAGATTACTGAATTATCCGGTGTCAAAACTTTCAGTTGATGGAAATGAGGTTTTAGTTTAAGTGTACATAGTTAATTTATTTTTTGTCATTTGAATTGGGCTGCTTTAAATGCTTATTTCAAGGTGTGTTCTTGTTTAGCCTTTCAATGTTTCTTTCTGTCCTATAAGCTTAAGGTTCCTTAACATAAAACCCTTTCTAGTTTCAATAGTATATCTTGGATAGTTGATCCCCCACATAGTAGTTTAAATTTTACAATGGGTAATAACTACCAAATGTATTTGAAGCAATCTGAAGTTTAAATACACTATTGGTCCTATATTTCAAAATATAACAGTAAATATTTTAATGTCCGTAATTTGTATAAAACTTATCTCTCTTTTTATTCTTAAATTTGTAAGATTCAGTATTTGATTAAATGTCCATCCTCCCCAAGTTAAATTCTCTCTCTCTCTCTCTCTCTCATTATCTCTCTCTCTCTCTCTCTCTCTCTCTCTCTCTCTCTCTCTCTCTCTCTCTCTCTCTCTCTCTCTCTCAATATTGAGTTAGTGTATAGAGAAGATTATAGGAGTATACTGTGAATGAAAGAAAAAGGTATATATTGTAGGTAAATGAAACGTTACTGTATGTTTTTTTTTCAGATTTTAATTGCATATTGCTACAGAAGCTTGAATTTAAGTTTAGGAAAGTTTGTACTTTCAGGAAGGTTGAAAGGCTATGTTGATTGGCTTGGAGGACTTTGGTGTGAAAAGGCTAGGAGGCCTTTTGGGCACTGGGAAATGGCTAAGGTGTGGTGTAAAATGGCTTGGAAGACTGGTGTGAAATGGGTAGGAGGCCTTTAGTCACTGTGAAATGGCTAGGAGACTTTTGGTCACTGTGAAATGGCTAGGAGACTTTTGGTCACTGTGAAATGGCTAGGAGTGTGGTGTGAAAAGGCTGGAAGGCTTTTGGTCACTGTCAAATGGCTAGGAGTGTGGCGTGAAATGGCTTGGAAGACTGGTGTGAAATGGCTAGGAGGCTTTTGGTCACTGTCAAATGGCTAGGAGGGTGGTGTGAAGTGGCTTGGAAGACTTGTGTGAAATGTCAAGGAGGCTTTAGGTCACTGTCAAATGGCTAGGAGTGTGGCATGAAATGGCTTGGAAGACTGATGTGAAATGGCTAGGAGGCTTTTGGTCACTGTCAAATGGCTACGAGTGTGGTGTGAAATGGCTTGGAAGACTGGTGTGAAATGGCTAGGAGGCTTTTGGTCACTGTCAAATGGCTACGAGTGTGGTGTGAAATGGCTTAGAAAACTGGTGTGAAATGCCTAGGAGGCTTTTGGTCACTGTCAAATGGCTGGGAGTGTGGTGTGAAATGGCTTGCAAGACTGGTATGAAATGGCTAGTAGGGCTTTTGGTGTGAAATGGCTTGGAAGACTGTTGTGAAATGGCTTGGAAGACTTGTGTGAAATGTCAAGGAGGCTTTTGGTCACTGTCAAATGGCTAGGAGTGTGGTGTGAAATGGCTTGGAAGACTGGTGTGAAATGGCTAGGAGGCTTTTGGTCACTGTCAAATGGCTACGAGTGTGGTGTGAAATGGCTTAGAAAACTGGTGTGAAATGCCTAGGAGGCTTTTGGTCACTGTCAAATGTCTGGGAGTTTGGTGTAAAATGGCTTGGAAGACTGGTGTGAAATGGCTAGTAGGGCTTTTGGTGTGAAATGGCTTGGAAGAATGGTGTGAAATGGCATGGAAGACTGTTGTGAAATGGCTTGCAAGACTTGTGTGAAATGTCAAGGAGGCTTTTGGTCACTGTCAAATGGCTAGGAGTGTGGTGTGAAATGGCTTGGAAGACTGGTGTGAAATGGCTAGGAGGCTTTTGGTCACTGTCAAATGGCTAGGAGTGTGGTGTGAAATGGCTTGGAAGACTGGTGTGAAATGGCTAAGAGGCTTTTGGTCACTGTCAAATGGCTACGAGTGTGGTGTGAAATGGCTTGGAAGACTGGTGTGAAATGGCTAGGAGGCTTTTGGTCACTGTCAAATGGCTACGAGTGTGGTGTGAAATGGGTTAGAAAACTGGTGTGAAATGCCTAGGAGGCTTTTGGTCACTGTCAAATGGCTGGGAGTGTGGTGTGAAATGGCTTAGAAGACTGGTGTGAAATGGCTAGTAGGGCTTTTGGTGTGAAATGGCTTGGAAGACTGGTGTGAAATGGCTTGGAAGACTGTTGTGAAATGGCTAGGAGTGTGGTAGGAAATGGCTGGTAGGCCTTTGGTCATTGTGAAATGGCTTGGTAGACTAGTGTGAAATGACTTGGAAGACTGGTGTGAAATGGCTGGGAGGGCCTTGGGCACTGTGAAATGGCTAGGAGGGCCTTGGGCACTGTGAAATGGCTAGGAGGGCCTTGGGCACTATGAAATGGCTAGGAAAACCTTGGTGTGAAATGGTTAGGAGGCCTTTGATGTGAAATGACTAGGAAGTGTGAGGGTTAGTATGCGAGTGTGTGAAATATTAGAGCTTTGGCTAGTATTAGTATTATTCCTCATCTTCTCTTAAGCTACATGAACATACCTTGAAATTAACTTTTGATTTTTTTAAATGACGCAGGGCAGTATTTTGTGAAATCTTGCAATAGGTTCGAATCAGATTGATCACTCTAATACATAACTAAAGTTTCAGAGCTCTCATTCCCACTTCTTGATCCATCCACCTCCCAATTTGGAAAGATTTAAAAAAAAAAGAGAGAGAGGGAAAGTTCATATGACTGAGCCTCCCTCCCCATCTACCCCCTCCCTCTTCTGGTATCAGTATTTGCCATATTCCTCACCACTGAAAAGCTAGAGGGCCCATGAAGTATATATCTTGCTTTTGACTAGAACCACTGTTCATTTAGGCTGTTTATAAACTTCCCATGTACGGAACTCGTTCAGTCTTTTGCTGGTTTAATGAGAGAAGAAGACTGTTAACTTGGTTATTTTGTATTGTCAAAACATGTTTAGTCCAATTTGATTTCCCTGAAATCTTGTCAGGGTAGATTCTGTCTTGTCAATTCTAGTCATGATTAATAATTCAGTTTTGTCAATTCTAGTCATGATTAATAATTCAGTCTTGTTAAAGGATCTTTAAAGCCCCAAATTATTTTAAAGTTTTGATGTTTCATGCTTTTAAATATTTTTGAAATTTAGTTTAAAACATTTTAAAAATTTTGATCTTGAATTGTAGGAGATTGCAATGTCAAATGGAACAGGTTTCTGTTAGGTATACACTATAATTTCATTTTAACCATATCAAATTTGTCATGTATTGTGTAAATTGAGTTGTGAACAAATTTCTGTCAAGAGAGGGACTTAAAATGCCCAAGAATGTTCGAGTTTTAAATGTTAATGTGAAATTAGTAACTGTAATGTTTCAATTTTATCTGTCAATGAAAATCAAAAGGTTGGAAATAATCAATTTAGTTTTAAACTTAAAAAAGTGTTGACATTGTGTCCAGTGCTTTCCATTACACTGAGATACCCGAGCTCTCTGAAAAGGGGTCTGATTCCTACTGTTTCTGTTCATGACATAAAGGAGGGATAAATAACTGCTGTAGTCATGTTAGAAGAATTGTGTAATACATTCTTGAATATATTGTGGTTGGTAAAGTTCTAGTTAGTGTTAGTGCTTGGGAGTTACTGCTAATGTTGATTAGGGGAATTAAGGGATTATTAAAGTCATTATTTGTGTAATTCAGGATCAGATAACCTAGTTTAGGGGATATTCATACAGGGTTAAATTATATGGCTTCAATTTCATTTAGTTTAATCTGCTCTTAGTTAAGTATTTCTAAAATTTCTCCATGATTTAGAAAAATGGTCCAAACTGAAGTTTGACTGATGTACAGGAATGCCTCTTGTGTCGTAATTTACAAAAAGTAGCTGCTCTGAAGTTATACTTTTTTGTGCAAGGAAACTTTATGATTCAGATTTTTTTTTACATTATCTGATAAGCTTCTGAAGCTTGTACAAAACATCAAGTCAGAGCATTGGTGTTATATTGTAACAAACTATATAACTCGCCAATTTCTTTTAATTTTACTGACACTTGAGATTTGAATGTACAATTAAAGTAGTTCAAGTGTAACAAGATCATAAGTACTACGCTATTCTTTCTAGACAACTAAAGCCAAAAACTGTTAAATTAACTAAAAGTTTGATATACACTGATCTGCTTATGCTAAAGTCCCTGACGTTTAAATGATAATATATTTAAGATTAACGCCATAAACTGTTGATTAAACTGTTTAAAACTTTAGTTAACTTACGTCTGTTGAAAAATGTATAGTAACTTTATGTAATCCAAAACTAGAAGTTATTCCATTTATCTTCAAAGCTCTTTATCAGAATTTATGTAAGTACTATAACGAAAATCTTGAAAAATAAGTTTTTAGAGATTTTAATGTCTTGAATATTTCATGTACTCAGCGTTTCAAATACCACCCCATTAAGCCACACTTTCATTTTTGAAATTTAGTAACTTTTCGAGTTATGTTGAACGTTTCATTATTTTCATATCGATGCGAAGTACAGAAGACCTGTGCTGATTTGGCTGGAAAGTTTTGAATTTCAATTGGTTGATTTAGATTTGATTAATAATTTGCGGAATTAACTTTAACAAAATGGTAGTTTAATCCTAATTTTCTCATAATATGGTACAATATACTTTTCAAATGTCTCCACTTGCATTGATTTTAATACAGATATTACCGTAATCTTTAAGTAACTTAAGAAGACAAGAAAAAAGTAAGTTTGTCACTACGCAAAAGTTTTTAGATGTAATTCTGATCAGTGGTTCATGACAGTAATCTCTGATAGTCCACCACTTAATGTTGCTATTCTACCACTTATGTTATTGCTCTACTACTTATGTTGCTGTTCTGCCACTTATGTTTCTGTTCTGCCACTTATGTTGCTGTTCCACCACTTATGTTGCTACTTTACCACTTATGTTGCTACTCTATACACTTATGCTCCTACTCTACCACTTATGTTGCTACTCTACCACTTATGTTGCTACTCTGCCTCTCATGTTCCTACTCTATCTCTTATGTTGCTACTCTACCACTTATTTTCTTACTCTACCACGCATTTTCTTACTCTACCACTTGTTTTCTTACTCTACACACTTATGTTCCTACTCTACCACTTATATTACTGCTCTACCACTTATGTTGCTACTCTACCACCTACGTTACTGCCCTACCACTTATGTTGCTACTATACACACTTATGTTCCTACTCTACCACTTATGTTCCTACTCTACCACTTATGTTCCTACTCTACCACTTAAAATTAAACCTTGGGATGAATTTAAGAATTAATCAATGCAGGACAATACATTCCTTGTACATCAGTAAATTTGTAACAAGCAATGAACGAGTGGTTGGATGATGTCTGGTGTAAGTGTTACTATAAAGAAGATCTAGTGTATAGAAAGGAGTTATAGTCTCTTACTAGTGTTGTCTTTAGTGAAAATTAGTTTGATTTGGTGTTGATTTTAATAGATCTGTGTAAAGCTTATCTTAGTGGGACACTTAGAATAGTTTTTCTCTGGTTAAATCAAGGTTAGCAAGTGTCTAGATCTCAGGTTAACACCAAAAATTTAATCTAGATTTATACTAAATCATAGATTTGAGTTTGAATATTGAGATTAAGGTAAATTTTGTTTAGTGGGCAGCTCTAAAAATTCATATTTCATGACAGACAATATTGGTTTCCTTGCATAATTGGCCAAATGGGAGTTTCAAATCAAAGAATTTTGAGAATAACTTTAATAATTCTGGTGCTTAAATTTATTTCATATTTGAATCGTGGATTTTAAAGTGTTTCATAAAAAGTAATTGAAAGTATATATGAAAAAACAAATTCAACAGTTAATTAACTTAAAGTAATTTCACTTGTTTTTGCATTAATTCTTGATTAAATCTAAAGATTTTTTTCAATAGCTTAATCAGTTGATCACTTTACCAGATTAGTATATCCTAATTGTTCTTATTTATAGATTGTCAAAATCATATTACGTTATTTTATGAATCTTTTAATATATTAACTTTTTACGTGGCCATATTGAGATAAGGTGATAGGCAAGGTGTTGAGAGTTAAATATGCAAATATAAAAATATTCTTTATTAATATGAAGGACAAGCTTAAGGTTTATTAACATAATTCGTTTTTAGGGGACAAGTTTCAGGCTTCTGCTTTTACCACAAGTAATGAAATTTACAAATGATACTATAAGATACTTTATAATTCTGATTTTTTCAAAAGTTTTTTTAATAAATGTAATTGATTTTTATGAAGGAATAAAGCCATTAGTTCATCCCATTGAAATATAGACACTTTGCAAGTCTTGGCCTTAATTCTTTTCAAATCAAGTTTCATCTTCAGTATTCATGATAGTCAAAATGCAGATATTTTGGTTAGAAGCCAACCAGTTGAGCCATATCTAGGGTAACTGGAGATCGTCCACTATCCTTAACATTACGAAGAATTTAACAGTTAAAGAGGAATATTATCATACCTATAGATGTTTTTTTCATTGTTAATAACCGTTTCAAACCATATAATGCCCAATATAATTCAGTTTCCTAAGTTTTAACTTTGCCATTAATTTCATGACGAATTTCTGATAATTAGACTCAAATTCAGAATATATTCATTCACATAATAAGTTTTAAGATAATTAATTTTTCAAATCCTTAAGAAATCTACTGACTATTAAGATCGGAAATACGAAGTTTATAATGCCAGAGATATTTCATTAAAGGTAGACTGACTTCAAAGTAAGAGAGGATGATTTCAAATAATTCAAAATCTCCTTAAGCTTTCCAATATTTTGTTTTAGTAAGAGATGTTCAGGAGCATGTAATATCAATAGAATTTATTCAGAGCTGGGCAGTGTGTGTGTGTGTGTTTGTTTATACTGTGTACTAATTTTTATCAAGTAGGCCTACTGTACGATTATTTTGTGCGTCTGTATGATAGGAATAAGTACTAGACAATGTGACACTTAGGTAAAATCTCTGTTTGGTAGGTAGCCTTACTGTTAGTTTAAGGGCTGTTCAGCTTTGTAGGTAGGCATATTGTTAGTTTAAGGGTAGTTTTAGCTTTTAAGAAAATCTTAGATTAGGTTCTCTCCACATAGCTTCCAAAAGGGGACTTATTTGAGAATGTATTACACATGGAACTAAATTGACTTTTGTTGTCCACGTGCAAGGTTAATGTGTACTTCGGTCCGATCTGCCTATCTGCTAGGAGGAGTAGCAAGGATAGTCAGGGCAGTGGTTTGCACGTGTCTTCTTCTTTACCCGACTCAATCCTACACATGCAATGGGACGGATATGAGAGAGATCCTGCGGTTATGGTTCCTGTCTGATTTTGAGAGGGCAAGGAATTGCACTATAAGACTGATGAGGTCTCCACTCCCTCCACCCATTTTTTCATTTAATTGTTTCTAAACGAAAATTTAGATTTGAGAAAAAAGTCCCCTTGTTCTGCCATTGCTTAAAGGTTTATCATTTAAGATGTTGTAAGGACGCCGCTCCCTCCGTCATCCAGAAATTCAACAAATTGTCTATTTATTTAAATTCTCCTTTCGCTACACCGTGGCTTCCTATACATATGTATTCCGCTCCCTCAGAGCTACAATTTGACATATGTATTACTTCATTACATGTTTCTGTTTACTTGCAATTCGTGTATTTGTTCATGTGAGAAAACACATATATTTTGGCGGGAAGTTCAAGCTGAATTGGCGCCTACGCCATGCTACCATTCCGTCCGCACCCTGTATTATATTCCCACGCATGTTTGAATAAACTATCAGTTGATGTTGGTGACGCTTGTCTCACGGTTTTGGCTTTGCCATTAACGGACTTATTACGGCCGTGCTACCTTCTCTTGACTCCGTTACCTTAGGCGTGAGCTTCAGCCTTTGGTTCTCCCACACCTCGGTGCATGTAAGGCAGTAGGATGAGCTTAACCGACATATCAACTTCCCACCTCTTCGCCGACTCGTCGTCTGACCACAATGCCGGAAGCAACACACCCATCGCGCCCAAAGGCAAACTGCCGCCCTTTTCTCAACACAACACCGCTTCCTGGTTCCTGAGAGCAGACGTACTCTTCCGAGTCGCTAGACTCAGCGACTCCTGCGCCAAGGCCGACATTGTTCTCACCTCCATCCCGGAAGAGGTATTCGACAAGATTTCCCCATGGCTCGACACCCAGGCCGGCCAAGTTTCATACGACGACCTGAGAACGAAACTCATCGGTATCTACTCCCTCTCCATTTCAGCAAGGGCACAGAAAGTCCTGTACCTCCCCGGCAAGCCCATGGGTGACACCTCTCCTGTCAAGGCATGGGACGAGTTAACTGGCCTGCTTATGCTCCCTGAAACAGACAGCAACGGCTGACGGCGGGAAATTAGCCTATCTCGCGAGATCTTCCTTCGACACCTACCACAGGACGTAAGGGCCCAATTGACAGACGCCGACACGCTTCCGATGAACGAACTCCTGTCGAAGGCTCAGAAGCTCCACGAGGCCTCCAAAGCATCTCGCCTCGGAGCATCATCAGTATCGTCTTCGTTCTCCTCCTTCAGCAGCTGCTTTTCCATAGACTCCTCAGCAACGGCCCCTGAGGACGACGGGATCAACGCTCTAGTAAGAAAGAAACCGCCGCAACCGACACGACCGAACCCTACGACTAACCCAGCATGGTGCTTCTACCACCAACAGTTCGGCAGCGACGCCAAAAAATGTAGGGCACCATGCAGTTTCCCTAGAAGATGACGCCAGAAGAATCCACCTACCACCATCGCAGCTGCAGGAAACCAAAACAAGAATGGTTTCTATATCCTCGATACCGTTTCCAACCGTAGACTCATGCTAGACACCGGCGCAATGCAGTCAACGTTCCCACCGTCCCAGTCCGACTTAGACCGTGGTCCCAACAAAAACGCTCCCTCACTCGTCGCCGCCAACGGATCTCCCGTACAGTGTTATGGGACCAGGACCCTGAAAATATCTATCATGGGCCGTTCGTATTCTTGGCCCTTTGCCAACGCTGACGTCAATCGCCCCCTCCTCGGTGCGGATTTCCTCGCTCACCACGGACTCCTCGTCGACGTTGCTAACAAACGTCTCATCGACACGGGAACCTGCCAGTCCCGCGCCCTAGAAGACAGCCCTGCAACAATGTCCTTATCCGCCGTAATGACGCACCTCTACGCCGACCTCCTACAAGAATTTCCTGACGTTTTCAAGGCCAAGCTCCGACACTCACCAGGTTCCCCCTCCAAGCACGGGATCTACCACCACATCATGAAGACAGGTCCTCCTACTCACGCCAAATTCCGCCGCCTCCCGCCCCAGAAACTGAAGGATGCCAAACGCATCTTTGAGGATATGGAACGCATGGGTATTTGTAAGAAAGCATCGAGCCCCTAGGCATCTCCCCTACACATGGTAAAAAAGCCTGACAGGTCCTGGAGACCTTGCGTCGACTACAGGCGCCTAAACCTCATCACGATGCCCGATCACTACCCTCTGCCCAACATGCAAGACCTAACGAATGCGTTGCATGGCGCAAAATATTTCACCAAGATGGACCTTCTCAAGTCTTACTTCCAGGTCCCCGTATTTCCGGAGGACATTCCGAAAACTGCCATTGTGACGCCGTTTGGATCCTATACCTTCGCATACTCAACCTTCGGTCTACGCAATGCCGGGCCGACCTTCCAACGACTAATGGATAGCATTCTGGGCGACCTACCATTCTGAGTCTGCTACGTCGACGACATCCTGATATTCTCGAAAACCAACGAGGAACACCAGAGGCACGTCCGCACCGTCCTCAAACGCCTACAGGAGAACGGCCTGGTCGTACGTTTCGACTAGTGCAAGTTCGGCGCGGAAGGAGTGGACTTTCTTGGTCACCGCATATCCTCGTGCAGGGTAAAACCCATGACAACCAAGGTTGACGCCATCAAAAGGTTCCCAATACCTACAACCACCCGCCAACTTTAGGAGTTCCTGGGGATGGTCAATTACTACAGGCGCTTCATCCCCAACGTCGCACAGACCCTAACACCCCTCGACGACGTCCTGAAGGGGAAAGCAAAAAAACTTGTGTGGGGTTTTCCCCAACAACAGGCATTCACCCGGACGAAGGATGCCCTCGCAAAAGCCACCACCCTGGCTTATTTCGACGACAACGCGCCCCTGCGACTGACGACCGACGCCAGCAACGTCACCTGTGGGGCTGTGCTGGAACAACTCGTCGATGGTTCTCCTCAACCGCTGGCATTCTTCAGCAAGAAATTGAAACCCAGGTGTGAAAGTCTGGCCAGGAATCAAAAAGGACGCCCGGGAATGGGCAAAGACATGCATCAACTGCCAATCAAGCAAAATCAGCCGTTTCGGTCACATACACATCGACGTCGTGGGACCATTCCCGCCTTCCGGATCTGCTTGCTACCTGCTTACGATCTTCGATCGCTCCACGAGGTGGTACCAGGCATCGCCGATGGCCGAAGCTACGACTCAAGCATGCGCCGAAGCCCTTTTGTCAAGCTGGGTGAGCAGATTTGGCGTTCCTGACGACATCACGACAGACAGAGGCCCCGCTTTCCTCTCAGAAATATGGCTCGCTCTGGAAAACCTGATGGGGACGACACTCCATAGCACCACGGCATACAACCCCACGGCAAACGGCATGATCGAATGAACTCAAGGCATCCCTGATGGCGAGCTGCACCGACGGGGACTGGAAATCACGACTTCCTTGGGTACTTTTCGGCCTTCGCACCGCCCCTCGCGCAGATGCCGAGCCTTCGCCCGCCGAAAAGGTTTACGGGGAGGCGCTCGCAGTTCCTGGCGAATTCTTTCCCACATCAACCGACGACACGCAGCTGGATCATCTTAGGGACATCGCCAGGAAATTCAGACCATGTCTCAAAACTTACCAGGACAGAACTAAGCATTTCAAGCCAAAGAACCTTGATGACTGCGGGTACGTTTTCGTCCGCGTCGACGCCCATCGACAACCGCTAACCAGACCTTATCGAGGCCCCTACCGTGTAATTAACAAGACGACGAAAGCCTTCCTTCTTGACCTGCATGGCCAAGAAGACTGCGTCTCAATAGACCGCGTGAAACCAGCGTTTCTCAAAGGGAGCGACACTGCCTCCGCCGGACCTGGCAAATCCAGAGTGCCACCTCAAAACAAGGCGCCCAATGAAAGAAAAATCAACAAACGACGACGAGAGGAAGAGATCCTTACGCCGACCGCCGACGCGCTCCTCCGTTCAAAAACAAGAGGAACCCTCTGACGCCCTAAAAGATACGAAGATTAATCATCAGCCCTCTACGTCGGCCGATGTCTTGGGGGGGGGAGAGTACTTGTAAGGACACCGCTCCCTCCATCGTCCAGAAATTCAACAAATTGTCTATTTATCTAAATTCTCCTTTCGTCACACCATGACTTCCTATATAAATGTATTCCGCTCCCTCAGAGCAACAATTTGACATATGTATTACTTCATTACATGTTTCTGTTTACTTGCAATTCGTGTATTTGTTCATGTGAGAAAACACATATATTTTGGCAGGAAGTTCAAGCTAAATTGGCGCCTACGCCATGCTACCTTTACGTCCGCACCCTGTATTATATTCCCACGCATGTTTGAATAAACTATCAGTTGATGTTGGTGACGCTTCTCTCACTGTCCTTACAATATCACTATTACAGTAGTAGACGTGTGGTTAGATGTATGATAGAGGCCACCTGTATGTATAGTGACGGTTGACAGACTAGGGCTGTTTAAGGGCATGGCTTGTAGGTTTGGATAGAGGGGGTGAAATTAGTTAGTATCCCTTTTTTATGCACGTTTGGGGAGCTGGCCACTCATATATAATGGCCCCGACCTGTATCGATAGGCGCCCGCGCGCCCGCCCCCGCGCGCGACCCTCCAAGGGCTAAATCGCGCGACCCTCCAAGGGCTAAATCGCGCGACCCTCCAAGGGCTAAATTGCGCGACCCTCCAAGGGCTAAATCGCGCGACCCTCCAAGGGCTAAATCGCGCGAGTGGCAACGCGAGCCCCAGCGTGATCCCCACCCTCGTCGGGATTCACCGCACATGCTTTCACCGGTGGCGCGTTCTTCAAGATCGCCTCTGAGATCGCCAGCGCGTAAACGCAGGACTACGACTACTACTCAGGACCCATAAGAACCTCAGGAGAGGTCTAGGCAACGTTCTTCTTTTCTTCCTTTTCAGGCAGGTCCTGTGGTGTTCACTCCTAAGGGTCAGGAGATCCCTTTCCCTACAGCAGGAATTACTGACACTGCATCAGTAACACGTCAATCTTGGTTTGGTTACCTGATTAAAGCGGTGGTACAGGCCGTGAAGCCTGAACTCGCTGATCAAGGATCCATACCAAAGGCTGACTCACCCCCGCTGAAGAGAAAGAGAGGAGTGGACTTCGTGGTAACTTCTCCCAGGGAGAAGTTGGCTCCAAAGAGGTCCGTCAGGAAGGATCCTTCCCCGGCACAGTCTTTCTCTCCTTCTCCTGTGGAGGAAGCCTTTCCTTCCTCAGGAGACTCTTCGGAGCAGATGGACTCTCCCACGGCAACAAGGGGAGACACCCCTCCTCGGGGAGGAGAGACGTCTTGCGCGGGGAGTTCCTTCCAGTCCTCTTTACTCGAGTCCTGCATCCCGCCCAGGAGGGAACCTAAGGACTCGAAGACGATCCCTAAGTCATCGTCCAGAATTCGTCAAGAGCCAACTGTTCCCCGGGAGAACGTCCATGATTTTCCCCAAGAAGAACCTTTGGGGACTGGAGACTTAGCTGCCAGCCCTCAGGGAGGTGAGCAGCACGAGTCTGAGCATGCCTTCTGGCAGGTCCTAAGCTTGATTAGGCAACTCAACAAGTTTAAGGATCCTGAGACCGCCCCTGGAGAAGGTAAGGACACCGTCCTAGACCAAGTCTACGGCACCCAGAAACCTCAAAGGGCCAGTGCGGCCTTGCCTTGGTCCCAAGGGGTGAAGAGTGCCAGAGACAAGGTCGAGGCTCAGCTTGCTGATCTCGCCTCCTCCAGCCGAATAGACTCCGCCCACCTCCTCGCTTACAGCAGAGGAGGTACTTTGAGATCATGGGGGAGTCTAGTGTGGGCCTTCCTCTTCACCACTCCGTGGAAGAGCTCGCCAGGGGAACTCCTTTTGAGAAGCTCTCCTCCTGGCAAGTGACGTTCTCAGCAGCAGAGATCCTCAGCCATGAGAAAGTCGCGAAGATGGCCATGCAGGCCACTTCGTGGCTGAACGTGTGGCTAGGTTCTTTGGGCATTATATTGCGCCCGTAGGACTTGTCCAAAGAGAGCAATAGGAAGGCCTTGGAGACCTTCCTCCTCTCTGGAACCCGTTCCATCAAGTTCCAGGTACACCAGGTTACTAACCTGTGGGCCAACTCAATTCTGAAGCGACGGGACGCGGTGACCAAGAGATTCCATCCGAAGGTCCCCGCTGTGGATGTCAACAGGCTCAAACACTCCTCCATCATTGGGAGAGCCTTGTTTGACCCCCAAGACGTAGAACAGACAGCTGAGAGGTGGAGGAAGACGAACCAGGACTTGCTCCTCCAAAGGGCCTTGACATCTCGACTCTACAAGCCTCCAGCTCCGCAACAGCCTCAACAGCAGCCGCGCAGGACACTGAAGCAGGCCCCGGCAGCTAAGAAAAGGTGTCTAAGCCACAGCCCTTTCCCGTCAAGGACAGGAAGGCTGGAGAGTCCTCTAGGGGAGGCAAAAATCCTAGAGGGAGCGGCCATGGTCGCAAGCGCTAGGATTGGCAATCCCCCTATGTGTCCACCTGTGGGGGGATGCCTTCAAAGTTGCGTGCACAGGTGGCAGCAACTTGGAGCCGATTCTTGGACGGTCTCTGTGATCGGCCAAGGATATCGCGTCTCATTCACGACATCTCGACCTCCCCTGACAGCGAATCCAGTGTCGTTGAGCTCCTATGCCATGGGATCAGCAAAAGGGCTAGCCCTTTGGGCAGAAGTCGAGACCATGCTCAAGAAGGATGCTCTCCAGGAGGTCGTCGACAGCTCCCCAGGCTTCTTCAGTCGACTCTTTCTTGTAAAGAAGGCGTCTGGAGGCTGGAGACCCGTCATCGACCTCTCAACGCTGAACAAGTTTGTCAAACAAACCCAGTTCAGAATGGAGACAGCAGAGTCGGTCAGACTGGCAGTGAGACCACAAGACTACTTGTGCACACTGGATCTGAAGGACGCGTACTTCCAGATCCCAATCCATCCGTATTCCAGGAAGTACTTGAGATTCAGCCTAGACGACAAGACCTACCAGTTCAAGGTACTGTGTTTCAGTCTCTCCACAGCACCTCAGGTGTTCACTCTGATCTCTGTGTGGGCTCACAGGAACGGCATCTGTCTCCTCCATTATCTGGACGACTGGCTGATCCTGGCAGACTCGGAGTCGACCCTTCTTCGACACCGAGACAGACTCCTGGGAATTTGCCAACATCTGGGGTTCATGGGAAATCTCGAGAAGTCCTCTCTGCAGCCTATGCAACGACTGGTTTACCTAGGCATGATTTTAGACACCAATCTCCACAAAGCCTTTCCATCAGGCGACAGGATAGCAAGGCTGAGGAGGGTTGCAGAGCCCTTCCTCAGTCGGGAAGAGCTTCCAGCCCAATCGTGGTTGCGTCTTCTAGGTCACCTATCCTCCCTGGCCCGTCTAGTTCCCAACGGCCGCCTCAGGATGAGATCCCTTCAATGGCGGCTCAAGTCCCGGTGGAATCAAGGCCACGATTCCCCTGCGGTGGTGGTGGCTGATGGACGAGAACTTTCGAAAGGGTGTAGATCTTCTCGTCCCTCCCCCGGAGTTGACACTGTTTTCGGACGCGTCAAAAGAAGGGTGGGGGGCACACATTCTGAACCAAAGGGCCTCAGGCCTCTGGTCAGAATCCGAAAAGTACCTACACATCAACCTGCTAGAAATGAAGGCCGTATTCATGACCCTTCAAAAGTTCCAACAGACCCTGGCGGGCCACTCCGTGGTAGTGATGAGCGACAACACTACAGTAGTGGCTTACATCAACAAGCAGGGAGGTACTTTTTCACAACAGCTATCCCATCTTGCAGTAGAGATTCTGAGGTGGTCCGAAGTCCACTCGATAACACTATCAGCTCGCTTCATTCCTGGCAAGAGGAATGTACTCGCCGACAGTCTGAGCAGAGCATTGCAGATAGTGAGTACCGAGTGGTCTTTGGATCCTCAGTTGTTAACTAAGGCAAGCAATACGCAGAAGTCATCTGGCCCGGTAAAGTTGAAGTGTGTGGAAGAAGCCAAGCGTGGCATTCTATCCTGTTCGTAATACTAGCAGGCAGTTAATTCTAATAGCCAGGCCTTCTCCATCACGAGGCTCAATACTACGCAGTACCCTAGAAGTTTTATTCCAGCTGTGACCAAGTTGTGGAATGATCTTCCTAATTGGGTTGTTGAATCAGTAGAACTTCAAAAGTTCAAAGTTGCAGCAAATACTTTTTTGTTGACCAGGCGGACATGAGTCTTTTTATTGTTTATTTATGACATATTTGTTTTTGACGTTGTTAATAGTTTATATATGACATATCTCTTTTGACATTACTTTTTTTAGAATGATTTATTGTTAATTTGTTCTCTTCAGTTCTTTATTTCCTTATTTCCTTTCCTCACTGGGCTATTTTTCCCTATTGGAGCCCCTGGACTTATAGCATCTTGCTTTTCCAATTAGGGTTGTAGCTTGGATAGTAATAATAATAATAATAATAATAGCCAAAAAAGTCCTAACTTTGTGGGGTTCCCCGACAGTGGACCTGTTCGCGACAGCCTTGAACTTCAAGCAACGGTGGGACAACATCGACGGTGTGATAGTGGTAATGTATGCGGTGAGTGTAGGGAGTGGTCTACCTCCCAGTGGGAGAGGTTTGCTCGGCGCCGGAAGAAAAAGTCCAAAAGGGATATTTCTCCTTCAAAGGCTTCTTTGAAGAGAGAAAATTCCAAGGCTTCTTCTTCCGTAGCCCATTCCTCCTCCGAAGCTCCCACTCGATCGGTCTCTTTCGAGAGGCCGGCGAGTGGTAGTGTAGACCGTAGTTCTGTTGACCGATCCCGGGGTACGGGAGAGGTAGTTGCCTCCCATAGCGAGGCAGCTGCCCCTCCTCCCCCGGAGGAGGATATTGATATTGATTTCTCTGTGAATAACAATGATTTGTTACAGCTTTGGGCTTCCTTGGGGCTTCAGGGTTCGCCCTCCAGGGAAGCCCTGTTTGACATGATCAAACTGGGAGCAGCTGTTAAGCAATCGCCGACGATAGCAGACATAGATCCTCTGTCTATCGTCGACGTTGTTGTAACGTACACCTCCGTTGTGTCTGATCAAACTCCTGCTCCTGTTGTTGCTGAGGTAGCTGAAGGCTTAGCTTCCCCTCTGAACATCCTTCGAAGGGGGAACTTAGTCCTACGGTCTCTCCTGCTAGTGATTCTCCCCCTCGGGGGAGTTCACTTACAGAGACTCCTCTGCGGAGGCCTTACGATGGTCAGCTTGCTGATCCCACGGCCCCTAGAGGGCGTATAAGGCGGAAGGCTCGTCCTCCCCTTCGCCGTAGAGGCCTTCCTTCTCCTCACGAGGAATTTAGGAGGCGCCTCTTCGGCTCGTCATCCCCGCAGTCCTCTGCGGAGGAGACTCACCGTTCACCGTTCCTGCCAGCTACCACCGTAGACCTATCCAGAGATCATTCGCGATCCCCTTCGTAGGAAGGTCGTCCTTCGGAACCCTGTGACCTGCCTCCCTCCAGACCTGCTGACCTGCCGTCACCCTTCAAGGATGCTGACGTGCATTACGCGCCTTCAAAACCTGTCATTGCGAAGGCACCTGTCCCTTCAAGGCACAAGGAACTTGAGCGCAAAACTGCGCCTCAATCCCTAAAGCGCCAGGATTACCCTGTGTACCATCACGCTGCTGCTGTTCCTGACTTAGCGCCACAGTGCTCACCTGCACGCGTGCGCGCACCTGTTCCTGTTCCGCGCCAGGGATCCCCTGCGCCCCCACAACCTACTGCGCACCAGCGCTTACCAGCAGTTCCTGATATAGCGCGCCAGCGCTTACCTGCGCACACGCGCTCACCTGTGCGCAAGAGCTCACCGGTTCATGTTTCATAATGCGCAGTCCAAGAGGCACCTAGGTTAGCGCACAGGCGCTCACAGGTACCTCTAGACCCTCAGCGCTCTTCTGGAGTTAAGCGCGATGCGCGCCCTCGCGCAGTTGTTCCTGATACAGCGCAAAAGCGCTAACCAACGCGCTTCTACAATCCAGCGCTTAGTCCAGGAGGTTCCTAAGTTAGCGCACGGGCGCTCACAGGTACCCCTGGACTCTCCATCGAGACTGCGCAATCCTGTACGCGTGTTTAAAGTTGCGCGCGATGCGCTCTCAACTCAACAGCGCTCACCTGTGTGCCTGAATCCTGTTGCACACCCTGCTCACCCATTGCAGCAGCGCACACCTGTGCGCCCTCACCCTAATGCGCACCATGCGTGGCCACGATCTCCTGCGCGCCCACGATCTCCTCAGGGGAAGATGCCTGCTCAACCTGCGCAGCACTCACTTGCGCCCCAACGGGCAAACTCACCCTCGCATACCACGAGGCTGCGCAATTGCGCCCTCACCCAGTGCTTCCAGATACGCGCCCACAAGCTAATGCGCACTCGCGCCCAAAAGTCTCGCCCGCACGGGCTCTTCATCAGGTTCTTGCGCGTCCGCGCACGGGCGATCAATATATTGCGCCCATCCAGCCTTCGACCCCTCCTCACGTTCCAGCTCTTGCGAGCTGCATGCCCTCGCCATCTCCATCATGCACCCGCTCCATCAACCTCGCACACCCACGTGGTTTGTATTTCAGTTACGGAACAAGTGAAAATTACTGGTTTTTACCCCTCAATCTGCAGAATTTGGGAATGGGGTAGATACAATATTATTCATGATTCTGAAAATAACATGTATTTGGGTCAAATTCTATACCAACTCAATGTGCCGCAAAAATTATTTCTATGTCTGGCAACCAGATATGTATTTCAGTCTAAATAAGTAAAAAACGTGAAAATTACCCATCTTTACTCTTCAATCTGCAGATTTCTGAAATGGGGTAGGTACAATATTATTCATGATTCTGATTACACAATGTATGGGGCTCAAATTCTATACCACCTCAAGGTGTCGCAAAAATTATTTCTATGTCTGGCAACCAGATATGTATTTCAGTTGAGAAAAGTCGTAAACATGAAAAGTACCCATTTTTACCCTCAATCTGTAGAATTCTGAAATGGGGTAGATACAATATTATTCATAATTCTGATTATACTATGTATGGGGCTCAAATTCTATACCAACTCAATGTGTCGCAAAAATTGTTTCTATGTCTGGCAACCAAATATGTATTTCAGTCGAGAAAAGTAAAAAAAGTTAAAATTACCCGTTTTTACCCCTCGATCTGCAGAATTCTGAAATGGGTTAGATACAATACTATTCATGATTCTGATTATACTATGTATGGGGCTCAAATTCTATACCAACTTAATGTTTAGCGAAAATTGTTTCTATGTCTTGCAACCAGATATGTATTTCAGTCGAGAAAAGTAAAAAAAGTTAAAATTACCCGTTTTTACCCCTCAATCTGCAGAATTCTGAAATGGGTTAGATACAATATTATTCATAATTCTGATTATACTATGTATGGGGCTCAAATTCTATACCAACTCAAGTGTCGCAAAAATTATTTCTATGTCTGGCAACCAGATTGTATTTCAGTCGAGAAAAGTAAAAAAAGTTAAAATTACCCGTTTTACCCCTCGATCTGCAGAATTCTGAAATGGGTTAGATACAATACTATTCATGGTTCTGATTATAATATGTATGGGGCTCAAATTCTATACCAACTTAATGTTTAGCGAAAATTGTTTCTATGTCTTGCAACCAGATATGTATTTCAGTCGAGAAAAGTCAAAAAAGGGAAAATTACCCGTTTTTACCCCTCAATCTGCAAAATTCTGAAATGGGTTAGATACAGTATCATTCATGATTCTTATTATTCTATGTATGGGGCTCAAATTCTATACCAACTCAATGTGTCGCGAAAATTGTTTCTATGTCTGGCAACCAGATATATATTTAAGTCTAGAAAAGTCAAAAAAGTGAAAATTACCCGTTTTACCCTCAATCTGTAGAATTTTGAAATGGGTTAAATACAATATTATTTTTGGGCTCAAGCCATGTCGTCCTGATGGAAGTTCATATAGGGTAGCTTCCTAGGGTATATTACAACTACGGCGATATTCCCAGAGAATTTACCTTAAGGTACCCAGAATTCTAACTCCTAGAGCGAATATCCCTAATAAAAGAACCAGGACGTATTCTTGACACGCCACATGGCAATCTGCACCCCGAACAGAGATAACACTTCGAAGTTGTCAATTGGCAAGAAAACGAAAACGAGAAAGAAAAGGGGAGCCGCTCGCAAGGCTCTCTCCTCTCCCGTTTCGTAAGCGTGCATTGCGCCGCTCACGACGCTATCTGTATTCCTTTTTGCGTAGCTTAACAACTCGGTGTTTTTTCCTGTGTTTCTCGCAAATTCTTGGATTTAATCAATTTATTATGCTTTCTCCAACTTCGTCTGCCTCTGATAAGTTGAGTATTATTTCTTTTATGTATAAATGTAGGCTCTCTGTAAATTTTAAAGTGATTAATAGTAATATCTTTATTACAAGAGCTGTTGCCTACCGGAGGCGTCCTGGACGCTGTCGCTCGCTAGGTATGAGTTATTTAGTTAGCCAGAGCGACGTTCCCGGCTGTTTTGCTTTAATAATTTTAGCTATTTAGCGTTACATAGGATTTCTTTATATGATGCTTCTAGTATTATGTGTCTTGGCGAAGTATTCGCCGATTCTGGCCTACGCTAGACCGTGTAGCCTAGTCGTTTGGCCCTAGTACTTTCCTGCATAATATTTAGATTTCCGAGTGTTTTAAAAATTTTATTGAAGCTTTAGGCAGTTTTATACATATAAGATTATATTGATTTCTTCCAAGATAGTATACGAGAGAGTTTCGGTGATTTAGGTAATCGATTCTCTTGGCGCCTAGGCTAGGTTGCCTATGGGGCCTTAGTATACTTTCTCCTTCTCCCCGGTTGCTCTCTTTTCTTTGGAGAAGGTGTGCAATCCCTTTCCCTCTGTTTAAGCCTTGGGCTTAACCCTAGTGGTTTATCTGAATTAACTTTCGATACAACTATATTAGGGTGTTGCTGTTCCCTCCTGTTTCCAGTAAGTCTGGCTTCAGAGAGGGGCAGAACATCAGAGTTCTTAGTCTGAGTCCGTGTATGTCTGCCTTGGGGTTGAGACTCCCTCGCTAGACTGACACAGACATAGGAGGCTTAGCCTCCTTAGGTCACTTTCGAAGGTTTCTGTACGAGATGATTCCTTCTGCTTGTGATCTAGCAGACTAGTCCTCTGTTGCTGTTCTCGGTGGCGAGGATGAGATCCTTTTTCTGGGAATAGCAACACCTTCCTTGCTTTGGTTCCGTGGGGGTTCGGCAAGTATTGCTGGCCTCCCTCCTCGGATTTCCCTTAGGCTAAGATGAGTTTTCTTGGCTGCGGGTGATTCATTACTAAAGCAAGGTTGGTAGGACCCTCTTCGTCCCTTCCCACTCTTACTGTCCGTCATTCTACATCTGTACCTAGCATAGGTTAGGATGTGGAGTTGAAGCAGTCCCTTGCCGGCCGGCAGAGTGTGCCGGCCGGCAAAGGTCTTCTGCTTTGAGTGCTGCCCGGACCTCCCTTGGTCCCTCATCCATGTTTGTCTGTAGAGCCAGATGGCATTGGTCAGGAAGCCTGAATTATATTCTCCCCTTCCTTTTGTGCACTCTTTCGGGTTGCCGGGCTTTGAGGTAGTATAGCCTCTTATCCCGGCATCCATTCTGTTTTCTTCTAGTGTTGTACCCTACCCGGGCAGTTGGAGTTCTCTGGTTCTTTTGCTGCCGGCCGACATCGGTTGTATACCTTTGCCGGCCGGCTATTTTCACGCCATTGTCTGCCGGTCGCTACGAGTGGTGGCCGGCAGCCGGGTGCTACCTTGTGTAGTTGCCGGCCAGCAGTCATTGCCGGCCGGCAGTCATTGCCGGCCGGCACTGGCTGTTGCCGGCCGGCACATGCATTTGAACCAGCGTTCTGCCGCCTTTTAGCTCTTAAGTAGTATACTTTAGATCTGATTATAGTGGGTGCCGGCCGGCAAGTGCCGGCCTGCACATTACCTTCTATACTGTACCAGTATTCTTCAGTATAGTATATACTGTAGGAAGAAAACTATAGTATAGTTTTGTTACAACACTGTGTTTTCTAACATTTTTGTGTTGTCTTGCACAGCCCTTTGCTGCTGCCTTAAAGATAGAGAAAGTGAGTTCTTTCTTGTCTATTATCCGGTATTTTAAAATCATCCTTAGGTGTGAGCTCCAACCTATTTCCTCTGGAAATTTTTCATTGGTTGCTCTAGGACAGATCAACCATACGATTTTATTAGCTGGAAGGTGGCAACAATTGACTGTGCGGGAAACACAAGTGTGTGTCTTTCCTTTTCTGTTTTATTATGCTAAACTGTGTATATCCAGTGATACGTAGTTCACTTGATACTCATGGAAATTTCTTCTCTTTACAGGAGGACCATCCGAAGTGCGGAAGTGTGTTCTGCAACGTCCGCAGCAAGAACTTCTGCGGACATGAGTTGTGTAGGAGGCACGCAGCATGCGCTGTCTCCAAGGGTGATCTCCGGTATTGGGACCCTCAGGTATGTACCGTGTGCACTGACCTGATTGCTGAGGCTTTTGATTCCCCTAGGACAGCGGAGTCAAGGGATATAGCAAGGGAGAAGCTTCGTACCTGGGTAAGGGGTTTCCAGAAGAACACCTCTGGACCTTATCTTCCAAGTGAGAAGATGAGGGATTACCTTTTCCCCAGAGCGTCAGCTGATGCAGTGATTCCCCAGCCTCAAGTGGAGATCCCCGTAGTTCAGATCCCGATGGATGCTGAAGTCGCGGTCGCCCTGCAGGACATCCAGTTGGATGACAGGATGTCGGAGGTGTCCGAGCATCTGGAGGACGACCTCCTGGCAGAAGGCCAGGATGAAGATCAGGCTCCAGACATTGATGAGGAAGAGGTCGACGAGGTGTCAGCTGCTCCGGTTCAGGTCCTTGAACCTATTCCCTCAACATCGTCCGCTCTCCCAGTAGAGCTGGGACAGACCCTCTCCTCCATCGTTGGAATGATCCAACAGATGCAGAGGGAGAATAATGAGAAGGCAGCTGCAATGGAACTGCAGATGCAGAGACTTGCAACATCACGTGGGCCCCAGATGAAGCTCAATGTGAAAGACCTTCCCTTGTGCTCAGATGCTAACCCGTGGAGATATGCTGAGCACATGCCGATGACGATCGGTAAGATCATCATGTCGGAGAAGTTGGGTTCAGTTCCCCTAGAGGAGGTGGAATTCTGGCCCAGCAAAGGGTCGTATCCGGACTGTTATGTCCGTTTGAGGAAGGAACCAGCTTCAAAGGAGGAGACAGAGCCGAAGGAGGTCATAGTTATGGACCATGCTAAGGCTCAAGCTTTGCTTTCATCCGCGATGAAAGAGAGGGGCTTCACAAACTCAAAGGTTGCTGCCTTGAGTAAGAAGCACCCTTCCTTTGTGTCCTCTCCTGCTAGAGCCTTCCCCTTTTTGCAGAAAGGGTTTGCGGCTGTGATGAAACCAGTCGAGGCTGGCAAGCCATGCCCCTCCTTGGAGGAGTGTAAACCTTTGTCTCTGGCCCTACCTATGGACCACAAGGACTGGAAGGACATCCATCTTACCTTCTCAGTTGGAAAGTTGGAGGCTGACATTGCCGGACGTCAGTTCGGTGAGAACCTCCCTAAGCTGTCTGACTTTCTTTTGCGGAGGGAGCTCGAGACGAAAGAAAGACTGGCTGCCTCAATGTCTCTTCAAACCACTCTTGAGACAATGGCAAGTGACCCCAAGGTCCATGAAATGTTCATGGTAGTGGCTAAGACTCATCTGGCCACAGTGACGAATGATCTTTACAGCTTCGTCAGGGCGAGGAGAGCTTGTAGGGAGTTTGTGTTCGCCTCGGCTGCGGTGAGGCATGAGCCAAGGAGACTAATCTCCTCCAACATTTGGGGTAAAGACCTTTTTCCTAACGAAGTGGTCAAGGAGGTTGTGGATAAGGCCGCCACGGAGAATAGAAACCTTCTCCAGAAGTGGGGCCTGTCTATCAAGAGAAAGTCTTCCCCGGAGGAGGGTCCCCAACCAAAGAGGAAGACTAAGAGGGCAAGACTACCCTCTCGACCAGCCAGGCCATTTAGACAGCAACAGCAACAGCAATTGCCTATGCCTTCAGTGCCCCAGATTGTGGCACAAACCCCGACCACATTCCAGTGGGTACCCCAAGACCGTGTCGAGACAGTCTCCGGCATTTAACCCAGCCTTCGAAGGGCAGTCCACTACCTTTCGAGCAAAGCCTAGAGGAGCAGCCAGAGGCTTGTCTAGGCGCCCCTCAAGGGGAAGGGGATTCAGAGGTGGTCACGGTCAGAGAGGCAAGACCTCAGGACAGCAGTCAAAGTGAGATGATACCGGTAGGAGGGAGACTTCAGAATTTTCGGGATCGGTGGACCTTCGATCCCTGGCCCCACAGCCTACTCATGAATGGACTGGGCTGGAGCTGGTACAGCACTCCACCCCCGTGCCCTCGATTTTTCCAACACTCCACCCCCGTTCTGGAGGAGTACGTTCAAGAACTGTTGTAGAAAAAAGTGATCCGAAGGGTAAAGTCCATCAAATTCCAAGGGAGGCTGTTTTGTGTTCCCAAGAAGGACTCGGAGAAACTCAGAGTCATTCTGGACTTGTCGCCACTTAACAAGTTCATAGTGAACTGCAAGTTCAAGATGCTAACACTGCAACACATAAGGACCTTACTGCCTGAGAGGGCATTTACCGTCTCCATAGATTTGTCAGACGCCTATTGGCACGTTCCAATCAATCGCCGACTCTCCCTCTACCTAGGGTTCAAGCTACAACGAAGACTATACGCCTTCAGAGCCATGCCATTCGGGCTAAATATAGCCCCAAGGATTTTCACGAAGCTTGCGAGCGTAGCTCTCAAACAATTACGCCTAAAGGGAATTCAGGTGGTAGCCTACCTGGACGACTGGCTGGTGTGGGCAGCATCCGAGACAGAATGCTTGCAAGCTTCCCTACAGGTGATCCAGTTCCTAAAGTATCTAGGCTTCAAGATCAACAGAAAAAAGTCTCAACTTTCTCCATCTCAAAAGTTCCAGTGGTTGGGAATCCACTGGGACCTAGTGTCACACCGATTCTCCATCCCGGCGAAGAAGAGGAAGGAGATAGCGGGTTCTGTCAAGAGACTTCTGGATTCCGAAAGGATATCAAGACGCGAACAGGAGAGAGTGCTGGGTTCTCTCCAGTTTGCTTCGGTAACAGAACCGGTGCTAAGAGCACAGCTAAAGGATGCAACCGGAGTTTGGAGAAGTTATGCATCAAACGCGCGAAGAGATCTGAGAAGACCAGTTCCGCTTCGTCTACGTACTCTTCTCAGGCCTTGGTCCCAAGCCGGACAACTAAAGAAGTCGGTACTTCTTCAGCCACCTTCCCCCTCATTGACTATTCACACAGACGCCTCGAAGGAGGGGTGGGGAGGTCATTCTCATCGGAAGAAGGCCCAAGGGACTTGGTCCAATCTATTCAAGACATTTCACATAAACTTTCTGGAAGCTATGGCAGTGCTCCTTACCTTGAAGAAAGTCTCCCCGCATCGCTCGATCCACATAAGGTTGGTGCTGGACAGCGAGGTGATTGTGAGATGCTTGAATCGACAAGGATCAAGGTCACCACCTCTCAACCAGGTGATGTTGGCCATCTTTCGACTGGCGGAAAAGAAGAAGTGGTACCTCTCAGCAGTTCACCTTCAAGGAGTCCACAATGTGACAGCGGACGCTCTATCCAGGTTCACACCGATAGAGTCAGAATGGTCCCTAGACGCAGGATCATTCTCCTTCATCTTGAGTCAAGTCCCAGAACTGCAGATAGACCTCTTTGCGACGAAAGACAACAAGAAGTTACCCCTGTACGTGTCCCCGTACGAGGACCCCTTGGCGGAAGCAGTGGACGCGATGTCCCTCGACTGGAACAGATGGTCCAGGATCTATCTGTTCCCTCCTTACAACCTTCTGTTGAGGGTCCTCAACAAGCTGAGATCCTTCAAGGGAGTTGCGGCAATTGTGGCTCACAAGTGGCCGAACAGCATGTGGTTCCCTCTAGCATTGGAACTACGGCTGAAGTTTCTACCGCTACCAGATCCAGTTCTGACCCAGCGAGTCCAGAAGTCGACTGTCTACGCTCCATTACAGAAAACCCGGACCCTGCAGCTCATGATTTTCTCTCCCTAGCGGTGAGGAAGCGTTTCGGGATTTCGAAAGACAGCATAGACTTCCTAAGGAATATAAGTGCAAATCTACTAGAAGGCAATATGAGTCATCTTGGGGGAAATGGGTGGCCTTTGTCATGGCGAAGAATCCGCAGGAGATCTCGACGGACTTCTGCTTTTCTCTCTTCATCCACCTCCATGGTCATGGGTTGGCAGCTAACACGATTTCAACGTGTAAATCTGCTTTGACAAGACCCATTCTATATGCCTTCCAGGTCGACCTCGCTAACGAGATTTTTAATAAAATTCCGAAAGCCTGCACTAGGCTCAGACCTTCAGCACCTCCAAAGCCCATTTCATGGTCTTTAGATAAAGTTCTTCATTTCGCCTCACTGTTGAACAATGAGGAGTGTGCGTTAAAGGATTTGACCCAAAGACTTATTTTCCTATTTGCACTCGCATCCGGGACCAGGGTTAATGAGATTGTAGCCCTCTCGAGAGAGGAAGGTCGTGTTCAGTTCTTGGATGAGGGAGAGCTGAACCTGTTTCCGGATCCTACGTTTCTCGCCAAGAACGAGTTACCCACCAACAGGTGGGGTCCCTGGAGAATCTGCCCTCTGAAAGAAGATGCATCTCTATGTCCAGTAGAATGCCTAAAGGTCTATCTTCGTAGAACTTCAGACTTCAAGGGTGGTCAACTATTCAGGGGAGAAACATCAGGCTCAAATTTATCACTGAAACAACTCAGGGCGAAAATCACATATTTTATTCGCAGAGCGGATCCTGACAGTACACCCGCAGGTCACGATCCGAGGAAAGTTGCCTCATCCTTAAATTTCTTTAATTGTATGGATTTTGAACGTCTTCGCTCATACACTGGCTGGAAGTCTTCCAGTGTGTTCTTTCGTCACTATGCGAAGCAAGTGGAGCAACTAAAGAGGTCTGTGGTAGCAGTGGGTTGCATTGTTAACCCTGCTGTTTATCTCTGCGAGGAACAGTGGATTTAATTGGGACGATTAATTCCAGGGTGAGTGTGTAGTTTCATACTATTCTACAAGCTAAGTGTGAGGGCACCGGGTTGCCCACGTTGACTGTTCCACTTTAAAAGGTGAACCTAGCATAAGTGCAGACATGTGTGCCGAGCGTTTCTAACGCTAATGTGACTGACTAGTAATACAGACTTTTACAACTTTGATACCTCGGTATGTTAAAAGTGGCGTTAATGTTTTTCTTTCAGATAAACAAGTTTCTGGTTACTATCATGCTTATGCTTAATTTTTTGGTTATCCTCATCTTATATATATATATAATTGTTGTTAACCTGTTTTATTTATTGTCTGTCAATAAACTAGTTCTTGTGAACCTTGCGTCTCCTTCACCAGTGTCAATTTATTGATAATAATTGAGCATTCTTACTATGTATATTTATCTGGCATAATTCTAATAGATTGTTCCTTTATGCAAGCTATTTTTGCATTGGTTTATGCTTTCCCTTAGCGGGAGGACTCCATGCCCTAAGGGGACGATGGCGGATATGCAAGTTTCCTCCTACTCGGATATAAACCTTTGTCCAATACAGTATTGATTGGAGAACTGGTCGATATTTCATATTGACGCAGTAGTTCTTTACATACTATGCTTTACATAATATAGGGTAAGACCACTATATTGGCCTGCCTGTTAATCATACATAAGTATATGTACTCCTCGAGACTTTTCCAGAGTCTAGTAGGACTCTTCCCTGTAGGGGGCAGGAAGCACTAACATGGTTTATGGTTAGCTGAAAGGATGTATAACGTTAACATCTTAGGTCTCTAGGTCTAGTCGACCGGGGAAATACCTCCGGGGAGTACGGCACGTTTTGAGAATCCACAGATACAGTAATGCTCTGGTATACTTCCATCAGGACGACATGGCTTGAGCCCAAAAAACGGATTTTGAGCGAAGCGAAAAATCTATTTTTGGGTGAGATGGCCATGTCGTCCTGATGGACCCGCCCTTCCCTTTCTATGAAAGGGCTGTAGGTCCCCTCCCTACATACAGTATCTGTAGCACCTCGTGTATCGCTACAAGGAATACAGATAGCGCCGTGAGCGGCGCAATGCACGCTTACGAAACGGGAGAGGAGAGAGCCTTGCGAGCGGCTCCCCTTTTCTTTCTCGTTTTCGTTTTCTTGCCAATTGACCCCTTCAAAGTGTTATCTCTGTTCGGGGTGCAGATTGCCATGTGGCGTGTCAAGAGTACGTCCTCTGATATTTCGCGATATCCCTGGTTCTTTTATTAGGGATATTCGCTCCAGGAGTTAGAATTCTGTGTACCTTAAGGTAAATTCTCTGGGAATATCGCCGTAGTTGTAATATACCCTAGGAAGCTACCCTATAGGAACTTCCATCAGGACGACATGGCCATCTCACCCAAAAATAGATTTTGCGCTTCGCTCAAAATCCGTTTCATGATTCTGGTTATACTATGTATGGGGCTCAAATTCTATACCAACTCAATGTGTCGCGAAAATTGTCTTTATGTCTGGCAACCAGATACTGTATGTATTTCAGTAGAGAAAAGTCAAAAAAGTGAAAATTACCTGTTTTTACCCCTCAATCTGCAGGATTCTGAAATGGGTTAGATACAATATCATTCATGATTCTGATTATACTATGTATGGGGCTCAAATTCTATACCAACTCAATGTGTCGCGAAAATTGTTTCTATGTCTGGCAATCAGATATGTATTTAAGTCAAGAAAAGTCAAAAAAGTGAAAATTACCCATTTTTACCCCTCAATCTGCAGAATTCTGAAATGGGTTAGATACAATATCATTCATGATTCTGATTATACTATGTATGGGGCTCAAATTCTATGCCACCTAAAGGTGTCGCAAAAATAATTTCTATGTCTGGCAACCAGATATGTATTTCATTTGAGAAAAGTCATAAACATGAAAAATACCCGTTTTTACCCTCAATCTGTAGAATTCTGAAATGGGGTAGATACAATATTATTCATGATTCTGATTATACTATGTATGGGGCTCAAATTCTATACCAACTCAATGTGTCGCGAAAATTGTTTCTATGTCTTGCAACCAGATATTTATTTCAGTCCAGAAAAGTAAAAAAAGAGAAAATTACCCATCTTTACCCCTCAATCGGCAGAATTTTGAAACGAGTTAGATACAATATTATTCATATTTCTGATTATACTATGCATGGGGCTCAAATTCTATACCAAGTCAGTGTGTCGCAAAAATTATTTCTATGTCTGGCAACCAGATTGTATTTCAGTCCAGAAAAGTAAAAAAAGTGAAAATTACCCGTTTTTACCCCTCAATCTGCAGAATTCTGAAATGGGTTAGATACAATACTATTCATGATTCTGATTATACTATGTATGGGGCTCAAATTCTATACCAACTCAATGTTTAGCAAAAATTGTTTCTATATCTTGCAACCAGATATGTATTTCAGTCGAGAAATGTAAAAAAAGTGAAAATTACCCGTTTTTACCCCTCAATCTGCAGAATTCTGAAATGGGTTAGATACAATACTATTCATGATTCTGATTATACTATGTATGGGGCTCAAATTCTATACCAACTCAATATGTCGCGAAAATTGTTTCTATGTCTTGCAACCAGATATGTATTTTAGTCGAGAAAAGTCAAAAAAGGGAAAATTACCCGTTTTTACCCCTCAATCTGCAGAATTCTGAAATGGGTTAGATACAATACTATTCATGATTCTGATTATACTATGTATGGGGCTCAAATTCTATACCAACTCAATGTTTAGCAAAAATTGTTTCTATATCTTGCAACCAGATATGTATTTCAGTCGAGAAAAGTCAAAAAAGTGAAAATTAACCGTTTTTACCCCTCAATCTGCAAAATTTTGAAATGAATTAGATGCTATATTATTCATGATGCTTATTATAGTGTGTATGGGGCTCAAATTCTATACCAAGTCAATGTGTCGCAAAAATTATTTCTATGTCTGGCAACCAGATTGTATTTCAGTCGAGAAAAGTCAAAAAAGTTAAAATTACCCGTTTTTACCCCTCAATCTGCAGAATTCTGAAATGGGTTAGATAAAATATTATTCATATATCTGATTATACTATGTATGGGGCTCAAATTCTATACCAACTCAATGTGTCGCGAAAATTGTTTCTATGTCTTGCAACCAGATATATATTTCAGTCCAGAAAAGTCAAAAATGTGTAAATTACCCGTTTTTACCCCTAAATCTGCAGAATTTTGAAACGAGTTAGATATAATATTATTCATATTTCTGATTATACTATGTATGGGGCTCAAATTCTATACCAAGTCAGAGTGTCGCAAAAATTATTTCTATGCCTGGCAACCAGATTGTATTTCAGTCGAGAAAAGTAAAAAAAGTGAAAATTACCCGTTTTTACCCCTAAATCTGCAGAATTTTGAAACGAGTTAGATACAATATTATTCATAATTCTGATTATACTATGTATGGGGCTCAAATTCTATACCAACTCAATGTGTCGCGAAAATTGTTTCTATGTCTGGCAACCAGATATGTATTTCAGTCGAGAAAAGTAAAAAAAGTGAAAATTACCCGTTTTTACCCCTCAATCTGCAGAATTCTGAAATGGGTTAGATACAATACTATTCGTGATTCTGATTATACTATGTATGGGGCTCAAATTCTATACCAACTCAATATGTCGCGAAAATTGTTTCTATGTCTGGCAACCAGATATGTATTTCAGTCAAGAAAAGTAAAAAAAAGTGAAAATTACCCGTTTTTACCCCTCAATCTGCAGAATTTTGAAACGAGTTAGATACAATACTATTCGTGATTCTGATTATACTATGTATGGGGCTCAAATTCTATACCAACTCAATATGTCGCAAAAATTGTTTCTATGTCTTGCAACCAGATATGTATTTCAGTCGAGAAAAGTCAAAAAAGTGAAAATTACCCGTTTTTACCCCTCAATCTGCAGAATTCTGAAATGGGTTAGATACAATACTATTCATGATTCTGATTATACTATGTATGGGGCTCAAATTCTATACCAACTCAATGTTTAGCGAAAATTGTTTCTATATCTTGCAACCAGATATGAATTTCAGTCGAGAAAAGTAAAAAAAAGTTAAAATTACCCGTTTTTACCCCTCAATCTGCAGAATTCTGAAATGGATTAGATATAATACTATTAATGATTCCAATTATACTATGTATGGGGCTCAAATTCTATACTAACTCAATGTGTCGCAAAAAATTGTCTCTATGTCTGGCAACCAGATATGTATTTCAATCGAGAAAAGTAAAAAAAGTGAAAATTACCCGTTTTTACCCCTCAATCTGCAAATTTCTGAAATGGGGTAGATACAATATTATTCATGATTCTACGGTGTTTGCA